>NW_007579676.1:70942-110447 GCF_000690725.1 Stegastes partitus | reverse complement strand
GTGTAAATGATACGAATAAAAGTCAAACAGAACGTTTAGATCGTGATATTATTGTGCTCACTGAGCTATTTGTAATAGTTTGAAAGCAGTGACTTTGCAGCGACGGAAAAAATAACCATAAGATAATGGGGGTACAGGAAACAATGTGACAAAAGGTTATTGCTTTCACCAGCTGCTGCCTACTTTTGCACTCTAGGAGAGGGGTGAACGCCTCCTGGAGTTCCAATATGTCCGCACATCTGGACACAAATCCTGCACTCTGACCGTCCCCTACCCTGACGTTCCCTTGACACACACAAACAAAAAGTGAAATCGAAGTCTTAGGAAAAAAAAGGCAAGAAATCAAAGTAATACGGGCGATACTTTTGTATATTACTTAGAGTTAAATTGTGTTTTCTCGGGTAAATAAAGTTTAAATTCATGCAGCGAGGCCGTAAAAGGCTAAAACATTTGCATTCAAATATGCATAATGAATGTTAACCACAAACACACTTATGATACTAGATTTTATATTTAACAGTGACTAGCAACTGCAAGGAAGTTCTGTCCATATGGAGTCTTAAAAGGGACAAAACTATTGTGTTTACGCTCTCGTGGAAGTGAGTGGTTGTTCGCTTTATTATGACTGGAGGAGGCGGTTTACCTTCTTCTTTTAATTCTCCATTACATCAAAGTCCTGTATGAGCCCATAAACATCCTTCTTTTAGCTATGGGCAGGTCACTCCTCCCCAGAGATCATTCATAGTAATAATAGGAAGGTGTACCGCTCTGGTGCTGTTTCTGAAACTGGAACACCGAGCAGAACTTTCCTGATCCAACAGTCTTTGGAGGAAAAAAAACAGGATGCAGTCGGTTTCACTTTGAAGAAAGTCAAAAGGCTCTGTTGTGTTTTTTTTTTTTTGTTACCTTGGCTGCAAAATGAATAGTGCACTGAACTGTGAGGGGCACTTCTTGAACCTCTGCTGCAGTGCTGACCCTTCGCCAGTGGGGGGCAGCCCACTTCTCACCACCCGGGTCACAGGAGCAGCGGAGTGACTCGGCGGGGGGGTTGGGATGGGTTGGACGATTCAAGCTGTCACCAACTAGTTTCCTGACTCACTGTTTGACATTGGCTTCCTATCAAACAGAAGCTTTATTAAATATTCCTCAGCAGAAATGAGCTTTTAATATCACTGACACCGCAAATTTATTAAGAAATATGGAAAAATGAGATCTGGCAGCGCGCTATGAGGAGAGGCTTCCCCTCTAAATACGCCCCAAATGGCTGCCGTTTATCATTTTTAATACCAAAAATGCAATTTAGCAACGTTGTGTGTTTTCATTATACATTACGCTTTAAGAGGCACCTTCTGACAGTATCAACCTAATGTTGTCAATTAGGTAATTTATTCCAGGGATTATAAGAGGGAATGAGACGGGGCTTCATGTGTTCTTCTCGGCGTTCCCCAGTGCCTGCTGTACAGCTAATCTAATACATAACCCCCTGATTTGTTTAATGGATGAGACTTTGCTGCTGCAAGAGGCACGCCAATAAAAGCCGGGGCCCTCCAGAGGCTATTGTGCCTCATAATGATGCCAGACACACAATGTGAGAGTTATGAAGCAATTTTTTATCATGCGGCACATTGTTTTGCTCTGTTGGTGCCGCGCAAGTAAAGGCAATCTCTCCCTGCAGCACAGCACTTCTCCCCCACACTTAGATAAACCTTCAGCATGATAAAGTGCCCCGGCCACATGTTGCAGAGCTGAAGGAAGTTGAGGAGCGATGTCCGTCTCGTACAATCACGGTGACTTTCCAGTAAGACCAACTGTGGAGTTTCAATTAACAATTTGGTAATTTGGAAATGAGATTTACGCCGGATGAGGTTCGTCCCCGGAAAATAAGGCGCTTGAAGGCAACACGAGATGTTAATTGTAGAAAACTGCTCCTGGGAGAGACATCGCCCGGCTATGGAGAAAATGAAAAGCATATACTTAGATGTGGTTCAAAGCTATTACTGACCCCTGTCTCTCTCTGCAGGTGGTAAAACGACCTTCGAACGCCACGTTGAGACGAGGACTTCTAATAGATCAAATGAAGCCTCGGCAGCAGAAAGCAGGCGCTGAATTGGTTCTTCTTTTTTTTTTTTGAAGTAACAGTTAAGCCATTAACTGCGCCTCTATCTTCCCTAAACAATGAAGGAGAAAGAAGATGAATACTTCTTTCAAAAGGGGAGAGAAAAAAATAAATTCTTAGATGCCAGTGCTACAAAAACTTAAAAGCATTTGTTATTGTCAAAACAGAAATGGTTTGTTGAATAGATAATACTGAAGTTGTCTTCGGGAAGGCAACCAAAGAGCTAAGAGACTATCACAACACCTCGGAGTATGTTCGACTCCTCGCACGGCGCCGGAATACCAAATCCATATCTGCACGGCTGCATGTAATCGCCGTGAACGCTGATAACTACAGTTTTAAAAAAAAATATATACAAATGTGACGCCCCCAAACTAGATCTCTCCTTTATTTCATTAACAATGCAAATGCTGCAAACTGCTACAGACGTATTAATCACTCGGGATCAGATGTGGGTTTCGGACAGATTCTCGTTCCCGTAATGACAAGGACAAACAGCGGTAATGAGAATTTTCAAGCGCAGATTGCCATTGATTCTATCTGTGTCAGCTGACATCTCTGGGCTGCAGGCTGTTCTCAAGTCATACAAGACAGTGGATAGATAAACAGAGATGACACATCATTTGACATGTTGACTGATAAAAATTCAATCAGCAACCACCTCCTACCCCACCCATCACCATCCACCACCACCTCCCTGCTATACTTTGTGTGATTATTCATCGTTAATGAACACTTTTTGGGGGGGAAAAGATGAAGTCTTATCAATTCTGCTATTTAAACATCAACATATATAATCATAACTTAGCAGCTGTGGGAAGTTTTAGAGGCATAAGACGACGCTAATTTGCATTGTTTTGTCTTTTCAGTTGGTGTTAAAGTGACATAATCGACTCTTCTGATGGTCACTTTGTGTGTCTAATGCAAACTCTGATGCCTTTATTTAAGCTCAACCTTGTTTTTTTTGTGTTGCTTGTCCCACAAACTTCTTTTCCTTTGATTCTGCTCTTCCTTTTTGACGCCAAAACACTAAATATGTAAATTAATTATACATCAAAGAGAGCTGATTAGAGAATCTGATATCAATGCAGCATTTTTTTTTATTAGAAAACAAATAAAGAAACCTGCATCAACGGTTTTCAAGTATGATTTGAATTTGTTTGTGTTTGGTGGGTCTATTTTTATTTTATTTTGTGTCTGTTTTTAACTTATACAGTATAATATGTGGCCTAGAAAGTCTTTAGCTGATGCTAGAGTAGGTGTTTTGCAACGGAAATAAATATAATAACCCTCTTTTACGGTGCTTTTAAATGTACACAAATACAACAAGTCAGAAAAAATTACAAATTCATTTAATTTGTTTTTGCATTTTCATGTGATTTCAGTTAATTAATGCATCGGTTTTACTGAACCCTGCTAATCTATATATGTGTGTGTGTGTGTACGCCAGTCACCCTGTCGCTTGCATCAGCTTTCAATGCATAACTACCATAATATATGCAAGATCAGTAGTCGTATGCAAACCAGGAAATGTTACATAACTGGGACTAAATGAGGATATTTGGTGTGAAGCTGGGAGACGTTCACATCAGAAGTTTATCACAAATACAGAGATGCTGCAAACTGCACAAAGAGCGCTTGTATTTTTATATGTTTTAATTGTCTCAAGTGTATTTTGATCTGCTGAAGCCACAATTATGTGATTTATTCCCATCATTAGCCTCGTTGCATCGGATCAGACATGAAATCTCCATCCAGTAAGATTCTATCATACATGCCAATATGAGTTTTGCAGATGTTTTTGTGGTAATTAAATGTTTTATTCGACTCATAATGACTCCTGCTATTGTACACAAGCAGCTTTTTACAATTAAGAAAAGTTTACACAAGCTAAAGGAATCTAAATTTGACCCGACATGAGTGATATAATAAAGTAGGAAGAAAAAAAACAAACATCATCATTCAAACTAGTGAAGGAACACTTAAGAGCGATGGCTTGTGTTGGTATAACTCCTGGCTGAGCCGCTGTTGAGTCGCTCAGTGTAAAAAGGACACTAAAGCTAAAAAATGACACCCAGACTGCCTGCATGGAAGAGAAATTTCAGTATGTTTACATCAGTGTGGAAGTCCAGCTGAGAATAAATCATAAAAAGTGCCTGTTTCCCAGCGTCATCCATTCACATCGTCCCCTTCTCCTGAGAAAGAAGAGGCGTCGGGGATTATTTGGCTTCGCAGGAGACCCACACACGGAAAGTGACAAATCCACCACAACAGAGACATTCCTCTGAGCGTGCATGTTTTACACTTATTGCCGTTTCCTTTCACATTATTTTTCTTCTTCTTCTTCTTGTCATCAGACTCATACGGTGGCTAAAGAGTCAACTGAAAGTCTGACTGGCTCTGCATGAACCTGACTCAGTGAGCAATAAGCAGCGTTAGCGCATTACACACACATGATTACGTGGCCATTTCCTCAGTGAATGAGTCTCATCAGAAGTCACTGAAGAAGCCACTGAGTGTGTAATTGTTTCCCATTAGGGGAAATGTTGACTGCCATCGAGTCGCATCTCGCCGCAGAGTTTGCTGACGAATGCTCGCTGTCCACCGAGTGGAGCGGCCTAATTCTGCTGTGGGTTGTGATGGAATTACTCAAAACCCCAAAAACCACCAGATTAGTTTTAGGGTGAGGGTGATGTGTCATGTTTGTGTTTTTTCTTTTTTCTTTTTTTTTTGTGCATTGCAGGGCAAGAGTTCAGATGTTTGTTGATTCACTGAAGTGACACCAGACTTTAAACATTATTATCAGTCACATCAATGCCCACAGCGCTAATGTCTCTGCAGCTTAGACGAAGCCTCGGCGGCGGTGATGCAGCGTGCGACCGCCGTGCGTTCCTGTTTTTATGTGCTGCTTATGCTGTGTGGTCTGCCCTTATTTGTACTGGAATATATTTGTGTTTGCAGCCTCTATACCGTCATACCGTCTCCATCTGCAATATCACACACACACACATCCACACACACACACACACGTCTGCCGTGAAGCCTGGACTGCAGCGATGAATAATTGTGCTCATGTGCCCTTGTGAAGGTGTTGTAAATTGGATAGCTTACACTGCAAATTACAGGCCGGTCAAAAGTTCAAACGAGGCCAACCGTGTCAAGTGAGACCCGAGGATGAGGCAGAGAGACGACTTTTCTCAAGTTATTAATGCCGCCTTAGATGAGCTTTGCTGCTGCACTATTAGGCCGGTGTAGGTAGAAGGAATAAGGGGGTTCTCTTTTATAATGCTGCCATCTACAGGATGGAAGCGAAACTGCAGTCGTTAATGACCAGTGTGGGCATGTTTGTCCACTCTGGAGGCAGGATGGATAGAAACTGCAATGATGCAAAGGACCTCAGACGGACTCTATGTTTGTTTAAAGAAAAACTGAAGTGAAATGAGGCCAACAAAAGGGACAAAAGAAAGCAGAGAGTGAAAACACAACTTGCTAATATCCAAATGTTTGCTTACATTCGCTCACCAACAAAGGACGCAGCATCTCCTTCCCTTTAGTGAGCTCAGAGTGTCTGCACTCAGTCCAAGCTGTCATTTGTACACTCTGAAACAGGAGACACTTACACAACCTTGTCTATGATTATTATTATTTTCTTAAGATGCCCGTGAAGTGTTTCCAGACTAGTAACTTGTTTGTGATAGCGTTGCAGGCTGTTTCCGTTGCCAGATATTACTCATGCAAAAAGCCCTTCAGCAGCATCAGAAATGTTCAATAACTCGGTGTGAATTACTATTCCTGTTTCCAAAGTTTTATTATGCAAATTCGCTGTTGGCACACAACTGGCTAACAACTGCAAATAAAACATGACTCCGGCTATGTCTCTCTTTCAGCTGGTTGTTCTGCAGCGCTGTGATTCTGAGGGCCGCGGTGAGACAGCACCGCACCTCGAACTCGATCCTGGGGTATGTCAACGCCCCTACATGCCTCGAATAACCGCTGCAGACAGTTTGTGCGATTAGTCAGTTGTAGAAGCGACTACAGAATGGGTTGGCCAAGCGGTACGGCCTCAGCAATGGACGTCCTCAAAGGGGGCAAGGGAGCACTAAGGCGGTATATGTACAGATGTTTGTGCTGCAGTATTGTGAGATAATGGGAGAAGTTTGTATCTATGGACAAAGCTAAAGAAAAAAACAACCCTAAAATTATGAATACATTTACATATTTTCAACCACAACATTAGAAACCCACTGACAGGTGAAGTGAAAAAGGGAAATTATCTCTTTAAAATGCAATGTTGTGCCCTGAAAACTGGCATTCATCTCTGTGTTGTACTGACTTACACCACTCATCTCAGCATTGATGCAGACCAGGCAGCATCAGAAGGACCTTCACGTTCCTAGGCAGGTGGTTTTAATGTTATGGCAGTGTCAGTGTATATCAGTGTATATTTTTATTGAAATTATGCAGGGAAAAAAATCTTTTTGATTATATCCAAAAGCTTAAAAGATGGCAGCCTGCTTCTGCTTGCCTCCTTTATCTATTTCTAATAGCACTAAGTCACCACTGGATGGCAGTAAGAGAAAGCGTGATGGCAGAAGTGGCCATCCAAGGGCACAGTTACTGCAAAAACAACTCAGACAAAAGGGCTGTCGCAAACCCTTCTGTATTAATATGTGTATGTGTGAGAGAGAGAGAGAGTGTGCATGTCCTACAGTGTGTTTAGATGGATGGACTGAGGAACTGTCCAGAAATGGAAAGTCCTCACAAGTCTCTTTAGAGCAGCAAAGCAGGAACGACTGATCACAAAGACAGAAGGTGGAAGGACAAATTCTTATGTGTAGGCCAAATAAAATTATCTGTAGAAAAAGAAAAGAAATAAAAAGCTTGAATTAATGAATTAATTAAATCCTGCTGCTTGAAATGTTTGGTTCCATAAAAATTAAAAAAGAAGGTCAACCTGCTGGGGATCATGTGTACATCTGGACTCATGTCAGGCAGCAATGAAACCTTCTGACACCATAAGTTCTCGTAAAATTTTAATAAAAATTGAATAAAACTGGATTGACACCATGCTTTCATGATTTTACAACAATTCTACTTTTGAAAGCTGCCGGATTTCCAAACCAGTCTGATCAACGAGACAGCAAAAAAAAACAAAAACATGACTTATACTTTCACAGTCAAGCTGCTTTTTAATGACCGGCCTGAGGAAACAATTTAATAAATCACGTAACAATCAAGGTTCAAAATAAATGCTGCTGCCTTGACATGAGTTTAAATGTTTAAGAGAACCGTGAATAAAACATTAAATGATCTGCATGTTTTTGTGCTTCAGTCGGGCCTTGTGGTCCCGTCACCGGATGATTCTGGCCTCAGAAAACGGTGATAATTAGAGTCGTGGATCAGCGTTGAAGGTTGAAGATGGTCGGTTCACCTCAGTGAGGGATCAAAGTAAGGTCTGACTGATGTAGCAGCAAAGATGGGACGAATGTGGATAGAGAGGTTGTTTATGATATGATGTAATAAAAGTGGAAGCAATCAAAAAAGACAAAAAAGAAAACAACAGTGAGAAAAACTATTAAATAAAAAAAAAGTTTTGATAGAAAGAAAGAAAGAAAGAAAGAAATTTAACATATAATTAAATTAAAGTGACTCAGACATCATGGATTTTTTTTAACCATTAATTATTTACTAAAACTAATTGTCTCTGTGCATTTGTTCAGCTGGAGGCCCAGTCAGCTAAACACCACCAGCGCCTCTAGGATGTGTGACGGTTTTTCCACCTCCACCCTCCTCTTGACCCAAGACCCCGCAACCTCAAAGCGTTTGAAAAACAAAAGGTGTGAAATGCCAAAAGTACTCGCACCAACCGTTCTGCTCTCGACTCTCTTTTCTCCCGTTTCCCCCCCCGAGTCCTCAGACAAGAGCTGAATGTGTGAAACGCTGAGTTAATCACTAGTCTAATTACTTATTTGATTAACGGTGTTATTTTAAGAACTTCTGGTTTTTAGCTTAACTTTATAAAAAAAATAAATAAAGTCACCGCGTGTGTTTTTTTTTGTTCTCCTTGTTTTCATTTTTACACACATCATAATTGCAAGATCGACAGCGTGTGAAATGACAGCATTTCAGTTTGAGTAACGAGCGTTGCCCCGGCCTCCTTCTGAGAAGTACAGTAAAGTCGATCCTCTCTGATTTTCTGACAACTCAGCCGACATTATTGCACAGAAACCGTGTGACCTACGGTGTTGATACCTTAAAAATACTACAAAGCGGAACGCAAAAGGTGCCGTAAATCAAATCTTGATTTCAGTCTGAGTGTCTGCTCGTCGCGACGAAGACAAAAGACGTAGTGTTTTTATCCAGGAGGCCTGCTGGAGCGACTGATGATAAAAGTGCAGGGAGGAGCTGACATAGCGTGTCTCCCCGGCCCACACCGAGCAGCAGTGAATGTGATGCAAATGGAATAACATCAAGGGCTGACATTTTATTTTTGCACTTTGGTTTACAGTATGTGTGGTTGCCCTTTAAATCACTTGTGATAATTTTGAACATGACTCCTTCTGTCGACCCCTTTTAGGTCCCACACCCCCCTCCAGCACCACCAGCACCAGCACCACCTCTTCCTCCTCCCCTCCCAAAAAAAAAGAAAAAAAAAAAAGACAGAAACCTGCTAATACACGGAGGTTTGTCGCAGTCAAACTGAAAACGATGAAAAAAAAATATTTACAGTCCAAGAGTCTATTTTTGGAAAAGCATGTGTTTCTCAGTCCACGGCTGACATTCAAGAGGAGACTGAATATAGATGAACCGGTGAAACTTCCTTCTCTTTATTTGTCTGTGTGAAAAGAAAAAAAATTATTTCCTGTTTTCACTTCAGCTCATTGCAGCTGTTGTATCCATTTATGTCAAACCGCCTGCAATCCTCACATCCCGGTTTCCTCCCTCTGAACCGGGTCGTCTCGCTTCCCGGTTTGTTTGTTTTCTTCTTCACGGTTCTGGTCGATCAGCAGGTGTGAGCTGCTCTAGAAAAACCCCACTTTCTCTCTCTCTCTGTGTCACGTTCTCGATCTTCCTGTGTCAGATGCATTCATCCCTGTCAACCCTCTGCCTCTCTCTCAGTTTCTCTATTATTGTTTCTGCCTCTTTCCCACTCTCTGCCTTCCCAACATGCAGCTCATGATGTGCTGCTGCTGACTTCACCCTTCGTCTTCTTCTTCTTCTGACTTTTCCGTCGTCAGGTGCATTATTGCTTTTATCTGAAATGCATCGCTCCACTTGTCGTTCTTCTTCTTTTTTTTTTTCTCTTTTCTCTCTCGTGTGTGTGTGTGTGTGTGTGTGTGTGTTGTTCACCCCACAGTTCCTTCCCACTAGACATGGCTGTAGCGCGGGTAAAGCGAAGGTAGGAAAGTGGAAGTTCCCCCACAGTCCTACTTCCTCCCCACATGAATTTGCGACCTCGCTCTTTTTAGACCACAAACCAGCCCAACATTTACCCAGAGGCCTTTGCAGTGACAAAACCAGCAATGATATCTGCACGGGGTGTCGAAAATGTTGGCCTAAAAATAAAAATTTAAAAAATCTAAAGCTTTATCGCCAGCCAGCTGGAAAGATAGATATAGATGCTTTGTGAAAGTTTGCATGTATATATAGAAGGCTCGACAGCACCGCCCCTTCCACCGCCTCGTCTTCCAGCGTTTCAACAGCGACATTACACCAGTCAGTCGGCGCGTTGCAGTAACCTTTTCCCAACATCTCACATTACAAATATAACCACTTAACAACAGGTACCAGATGACTGTAGAGTGCCTCGACTAGCCCTGCTAACTTCTAAGATATGGGTGTGTAACAGAAACTAACTAGGCGTGTGGGTTGTGTGTGTGTGTGTGTGTGTGTGTGTGCATATCTTTGCTGTGAAGGTTTTAAGGGCCTGTCCAAACATCCACCATCTACCTGGCAGGAAAAACAGGAATAGGACTTGTCACCGGGGTGATTGCACAACCGTTGCCGAGGATTCACACTTGGCTAAAAAAAAAAGATCTGGAAGCGCTGCCTGCTCGGTAACTCGAAACCCAGGAGGACAGGCTGAGCTGCTCGTAGCTCAAGACAAAACCCACATTTATTCTGAAGTGGAACCAAAAAAATAATGTCATTTTTAGCAGCGTTGTGGATGCATCCGTGCCTCGTACCGCTCTCTGGCTTTTTAGCGCTCAGAGTAAATGAATGTTCTTTCTGCTAATGTGGAAAAAAACCCTCATACGTCCACTGACTCATATTTATTCAGACTTTTCTGTGTGGGCTACCCGTGGCGTGAGTGCCGGTCCGGTGCCACTCGGAGGTGTGTAGTCGGATTAATCTGAGCTGTAGGTGTGGATGCCAATGCCTCTGACGTCTCCACGAGAGTCTCTCTGTCGAACAGGATCTGCAGAAGAACGAGCAGCGGGACCCAACAGGGAAGTCTGAGCCGCTCCAGTCATGTGGTCCTGACGATATCTCCAAATACGCACCAATGGAAACCCTCGGGTTACACCAACACCCGGTTTATCCTCATGAATGTTTCAAAGACAGGTTCACGTACATGCTGAGTGCAGTGAGAACAAAATCAGAGCTACACATGTCGTCTTTGTTGTTGTTTGATCAGGAGAATGACAAAACTTATTCAGAATACATCCCTCAGTCTGTACAGCTTCATGTCTTATCGTCGTCACCGAGAGCTCAGCAAAGCTTCAAATCTCCAACCAAACCACCGCATCATCACTGTTTCATCCACTTGTTTTTTTTGTCGAGTTCAGCAAAAATCTCCACGTGTGCAGAAAATAAAAGCTCCCGCCTCTATAAATGGGGAAACTGCTTTTCCAGTTCACCTGTGCAAGTCTGTGCTGGTGCCCAGGACGATGGGAGGGAGCAGCGAGAGCGAGGCGGGTTTTTGTTTTGTCACTTTGAAAATGTTTTGAGTCATTTTGGTTCATTTGGACTTATTTTGTGTCGTTTTTTTTTCATTTGGGACGGTTTCCAATGGTTGTTTTACAGTTTTTAAGCGATTTAAGACACATTTTTAATCACTTGAGACATTTTTAGACTAATTTAGAATCACTTTGGACACATCAAGTCATTTTAGACATATTTAAACTCATTTCTAGACGAGTTTGAGACTTTTTCTGGACTGTTTCCAGGTCCTTTGGGACACATTTCAAGTCATTCATGACTACTTTGGTATCCACCTGACTAATTTCCAACGTCTCTGTCCCACATTTGAGACAATTTGGCACAAGATCTAAATATGCAAACTGGATGAAAAGAAAAAAAATCAGCAATATTTTATTATTTCAGAATGGCAGACTCCATCTTTAACTCTTAATAAAACGACCAACAGCCAGATTGCTGGTCTGATGAGTTAGGTGCATTTATCAATCACTTCTTTACTAATATTTAGCAATCCATACATTACCGTGGATGGTTTACGGCAATTTGTTTTCCCATGATGATTGATTATATCTGTTTTTATTGACTTAACCATCAGCATGAGCAGAAATCCTTCAAACAAAGGATTGGCTGTTTCCCAAAAAAACAAAAAAACAGAGGCTGGTGTAATAACCAAGTAAAAATTGCTTGTGTACAATTTCCCTTTTCTTCTCGATGCTGATGACACTCCAGCAAAACTCTCCGTTATGACACAACACGTCAGGTTCCATCTATCTGTTTTTTTCAGAATAATAAGAATATTCTGTCATTCTTCCAGAAGAAGAAAAAAAAAATCCCCATTTTCTACATTACTATAGTTTAAATGTGGCACAGAATGACAACAATAAGTCTCTTCTCTACTTAGCTCTGTATCTTATTTTTTCTTTAATATGTCTGAATAAAAAAAAGCAGCCTTTCCGCCAGAGGAGCAGCACACAGCGAGGGCAGGTGTATCACTCCTGTGCTTAAAAGTATGACTCAAACCGAGACGCCATGCAGACGGGAACAAACAATCAACTGACAGGCAGGTAAATAGGGGAATCTGAAGATGAAAAGATACAGTTTGGGGTCTGTTCAGGCTTTTACACTTCTCAGTTTTGCTACCGCCTTCAGGCAGCTTTGATTTTTTTTTCTTTGTGTGTGTGTGTTTGCTGCGCGAATATGTTTGAGTGTGTGTGTGTGCAATATACAGATTAAAGAAGTAAGGGGGTGAAGAAGACTGCTCTGACATTTAGAGGCTTCAACAGGCTCTGGCGCCCACCTGTTCATTCAGACAAAGACCGGGGAGGAACAAACACCAGTCATTACACTGCAAACTGAGGCTGTACAGTACGCTGCTCTGAGTGCTCACTTGGTTTTCTGAAATTATTCTTTCCTTTTTTTTTATATATATATATAATTTGGCAGCACATCTCCTCAAACTTGCTTTTACTTTTAGGGAATAAATAACAATTAAATTGCATCAACTTAAAAGTCTCCTAAATGTTCTCAAGTGTTCTTGAAGAGGCTAAATTAGGCCACCTATTTATCTACATATGACATACAAGAATGAAAGTATTAGAATATGTCTAGATGTACATTTCTGGGTTTTTGTGTCACATGACTCATCGCTATCTTACATCAGCAGCGACTCTCAGCAGACTGTCACGCAATCAGGGCTTAATTGTCTAATCCTAATTATCTTTTTTTTCTCTTTTCATGATTCATGTATAGGGGAATTAGCCTATTAGGGCTTACATGACCAATTCACATAAATTACACGTTATTTTTTATAATCATGCATAAGCCCTTTTTTTAAAAATTTTTTTAAAGCTGAACAGTAAAGCGACAGAACTCCACGGAGGTGAACTCAATGACTGGAGAGCTGATAATATTTTCTGATGACTGCTTCTTATTTTTTTTTTCACAATTCAACCCTAATGATCGGCTCGATTCTCGTTCGCGAATTTCAATTTCACACCGAAAGCTACTGGGATGACTTAACTGAAATTCTGCTGAGGCGATTAGACTCAAAATGTCACGATAAAAGGAGAATTCAAATCCAAGCAGCGGAAGTTTTTTTCTAAAACCAAACTGATTTCAACACTTTTTTGTTTTTCTCACAATATAATCTTTTAATTGCAGGTAAGGTACAATTTGCATGTTTTGCAGAAAACAATACAACAATCTGTCTGACTTCCTGTTTGAAAATCCACAAAACAGACAAGGCAGTAAAAACCCTTTTTTTCTTTAATAGAGACAAACTCATGCCTTAAAATATACACTGTCCTCTTCACAGCAGTGCGTCTTCATGTAAGATGTAAAAAAACAAAAACAAAAGGGGCTGAACAGTCCTCCAACTTCCTTCACCACATTCAGTGTTCAATAAGTCAAGAGAAACCACTAAAGAACTTGTGTGCATCTTTTTTTTCTTTTCTTTCGATAAATAAAATCACATATCTTAGGACATAAAAATACACAACCTAAGCAAATACCTGAGAGCCCTCACATCAGAAAGTTGGTATCGATAATGTCAGAGTTGATCGATCAGCACACGTCACTGGATAATATTTCAATATTCAGTGCCAAAATATACACAATTTTTTTTTTCGTATATTATTTCTTTTTAAAAAATACAATGCACCCGGTACCCTGCCATCATTTTACATTTTTGTAAACATTTTTAAACTTACAAAAAAAAAAAAGAACAGAAACACACACACACACAAAGTTCACAAATGAAACATTTGCATTAACATTTCAGCAGAAAAATAGACGTTTAGCACACTCACTTTCAAAATGCACAATAAAAAAAAAAAAAACATCCCCGCAATCTGTAACAATGATTTAGATATTCAAGTAAAGTCCTCGCTCACAGGGCGGCCTGACAAAAGACCTTTTTATGTTTTCTTTTTTTTGTTCATATGGCTGCTTCAGTTAAAGATTCTATTTATAAGTAAGGCTATACTTATTCCTACATTACTATGAGAACAAAAAATCTATGTTCGCCATTGTTGCCTCTGGAGGGGATAAAAAAAACCAAACATTACATTTGAACATAAGAAAAATAAAAGGCTGTTTTTTTTAGTTTTTTTTAGGAGGACCCCGGTCGAAACAGATAAGGCTTTTCCAGAAAACAAATATATACAAGAGGACTGTATATCACAGCTGCAAGGTGTAAACAATCTCCAGTGCCGACACTTTACAGACAGTAGGTTCTTTTTTTTAAAAGTTTTTTTTGTTGTTTTATGCTCGCTGGGCACCAGTTAAAAGAAGCAACATGTAAACAGAGAAAAAAGCTGCCTTTTGATTGGACATGAAGAAGGGATCACTGAGTTCGACTGTTTGTGACGATGGAATAAAGTTCTTGTCGATTTTATTAATAATAATAATTTAAAAAAACCTAAACATCAGACAGCATAGAAAACCCTACATTTCTGTTTTTTTTTCATATATATATATATAATTTCCAATGTGCTTTTCTCTCCTGTTCATGATTGTTCTCCTACATTTTTAATATACTCAAAAACAAACGACAAAGACACGTAAAGTGCATGACCAACTGTACCGAGCACAGTCTCATCAGAGTCCTTCCAAACGGGACGCAGTAACTATGAACAAAAAAAAAACAAACAAACTGGCCTTTTTTTTGTCTGGATCCTTCAACTATCTGTTCGATTCTATGTACACGAGCCTTCGATTGTAGGAGGTTAATAGAGATGATCTGCGATGCTACAGTTCTGGGAAGCGCCTTCAGAGCAGCGCTGCACGGTAACCGCACTCCCTGAACCCTTCTCTCGCTCACTGCTGTTTCTGCCTTGATCCCTTGTTGTCAAAGGTCATACGTGAATGTGGTGACATTATGGCGATGCAGAGAGCGAAGATTTAGAAGTTAAAAAAAAAAAACAGACATTAGTGTGTGTACGCTTGTGCGTGAGACAAGACGGTGGTTACGAGGTCAGGTTCGTAATATCACAGGAAGCCAGCGTGACGACGTTTAAAGAGTTAAGCTTCGGTAAATGTTTCCCTGTATTGGTCCTGATTTACAAAGAGGATGAAAGACGCAGAAGTAATGTGCGAGAAAGAAAGAAAAGAAGCATAAAACGAGGTACATCAGAGAGCGCCCCGCACCATCCCCGCCTTAAAGAACCGCAGCCAGCTAATTAAAAGAAAAACTGCCTTTTTGTTTAGTTTTTTTGGGCTGCCCATGTCATCTGTCACTTTCAAACAAAGTTTAGGGGATGCTCAGGCTGCCAGCAAACCCACGAGCCAACAGGACGTGATGTAGGTGCAACACAAAGGAACCCAACAAATTATCTGTGTGAAATTACACTGGAAGCTTTTAAGAGCTGAGAGACAGAAGGCCATGGCCGAACTCGTTAAGGTCACGGGGCTGACGAGAGCGATAAAGTGTGGACTTTCTTGTTTACCGTCCAGTGTGCTTCCTGATCAATAGCTCTACCTTGTAAGTGCAAAAAAAAACCGAACAGAGGAACGAGTCTCGATGCAAGCAACGAATTCAGCTTCACGAAATATAAACAGAGAGATTCACAAATGTTCTGACGATTTTAAACGTACGGGCGATTTGCTCGACCGAGTCCGAATTCGTTATGTTTCCAGCATCATTTGAAATAAACCACGAGCGTATAAAGATCAAAACATAGATTTATTCATCTGCATGTTTAAACTAATCCAGGTTATTCTACCACAGTTAATTTTTGAAAACTGGTTCAGATGATGTTTGCTTTTTTGTTTTTTTGTTTTGACAGGACTTCAAAATTCACAAACCACCAAGGGAAGTCGGTGGTTTTCATTTTCTGTGCCAGCGGTTCATAAGTGCTTCACAAGCCACTGAGAGCCGCGAAAACACGGCCGGGTTCGGGTTTAAAAAAAAAAAAAACAAACTGACACGATTCGTATAAAGTAGCATCGTACGACAATCGTAGCGTCAGTCGATCAATCTTTCCGGGCGGGTTGTTGAGAGGTAGTCGTCTGGCATCGGCTAGTTGTGCAGCATTTTTTATTTTTTTTTGCTTTTAACAAAGCTAGCTTCACAAATTAGACGTGTTGTGCACTTGTAAAAAAACACATTCGTGGTAATTTACCGCAACAACTCAGCGTAAATTACAAATTTACAAGTTGTGATATACATCTGTAAATCTAGTTCTGACACATCCGTTTTGTCACCCGTATTGATGCTTCACAGATTACATTCAAAGCCTCGACGCTAATGGGACACCAAAAGAGAAAAAGTCGTTGCATCCATCGTTGGTGGTTGACCTGAAGTAACCTCTAATGACAAGTTTGGGCAGTCAAAATCCTCTCAGCACATTTAACATCCTAGGAGATTTTTTCTTTTAATTTTTCTGAGGATTTAACGAACCCTTGATATTCTATCCTGGCTGGTTCCGTCCACCTCGCTGACCCCACAAGGCAGGAATCGGCTCTATTACACGACATTAGGAATGAAAACGTCAATAAAAGCTCAAGGAAGGTGAAAGCAGGGGAGAAAAAAAAGACTAAAATGAAGTCAAAGCTGCTCTGTTCTACAATTCAGTAACATTTTGTGAGGAAAAAAAAAAAAGAAATAAAACACAAAAGCGTCCTTCCTTCCTCTACATAATTAAATAAGTAGAAAATGTGTCTTTGGCCCATACCTTCATGTGATTGTTCAACTGTTCAGATTCACAATAAGTAGCTTAAAAACAAAGTCCGTGATTGTGCTACACGTGTCTACAGCGCCGCCGTTCGACAGTCTCACAGGGGACGAGGACGGATGTCAGGCTATTGCTCCTGTCGCTTCGCTGTCCTTCCCTTCGCTCCCTCTGCTTCTCTACTGGAAGGTGTGCTCGCCGCGGACTATGTGAGAGGAGAACTCGTAGCGGTCCTTGCTCCGGTGACCGCAAATGTTGCACTCGAGCGGTTCTCTGTATCCGTGGCAACCCATGTGAATGGTGTACATGACATGGTCCAGGAAGAGCACTCGACAGTGCTCGCACTGGAAGGCCCGCAGCTCCTGTCCCTCTCGTCCGAACACCCTCACCCCGTCCTGGCTCGCGGGTCTCTCCGTGGTCGCCCTCGTCATCCCGGCCCCGACTCCCGCCCCGCTTCTGGGGGACGCGTCTCTAATCCGCTCGCCCGAATACACCACCGCCGGGCTGGCTCGAGACCTGAGGCCGGGAGGGGCACCGCCGCCGCCGTGGTAGCCCTGCCTGTCCTGGGGGCTGCTGCGAGCCGAGTCGGCGGAGTCGATGCCGCTGTTGCTGGGCGACTCCTCTTGCCCCGGTTGTGGCGGCTTGCCCTGCCTGATGATAGCGGAGGGGCCGTTCGAGGTGGGATGGCTCGGGAACTCGTGGGGCTGCGGCGGCAGCGTGTCGCAGTTTCCCGGCCGCTCCGCTCGCTGGCCAAGAGGCAGGACGTGGTGGAAAAGGGGGTTGACGATGGGCACCACGTCAGCCATAGAGAGAGGACCTGGGTGGTGGTGGAGCATGGGGCGCATGGTCTCTGAACCCAGGTATGAGATGGGGTTGCTGAGGGCCTGGTCCATCATGTGGGGGGGCATCAGCTCAGCCTGCTTCTCATACTTGAGGCCCATCTCATAGCCTAAATCAGGATAGCTGTAGCGGACCATCTTCTCACCTGCAAACAACAGAGCAGCACCGTGACTGTGTGCAGATGACGTTAAATACAGACGCAGCAGCACAGAAATACTGCAGAAATGTGCTTAAAATTTCCTCCCGAGCCCGTCAAACTTATATCTGGCTGATATTTTAGCTCTTGTTTTTCACGTTTTGCACTTGATGCTCGAGTCTAATGGGGTGGAAAGCCCCATCCATCTACTGGTGCGCTGTTTAACCCCTCTAGCACAGGGATGCGGTAAGCTGTTTTCTCTCGATAAGAGCAATGGCAAAGTTACAGGTGTACCTAACCACAGAGTGAAAAACATTTCCTTGTCTCTCTGTCATCTGCTTGCTCTTGCTCGCTCAATCTATTTTTCTAATAGTGTGCCAAATAAAAAAAAAAAAAAACCTTCAGTAAGTAGGGCAGGGCTATTGTGTGAAATTATATAATGTTGTATGATGCAACACTGCAAAGGAAGAGGGGGAAAGCCATTCCAGCCCAGTGAAGAAACTCAGAATTTGCAAAGTCAATGATATAGTTCCATTCTGTTAGCGTGAAAGGAGAATCAGCTGCAGAGTTTATTGTGCAAAAAATTAATAAATGCATTCAAAGACTCCTTAAGAAAGAAATTGTTAAGCTCTCTTAACTCAATGCCCGCTTTCTTTCATCCACTGAAATGCTGCAAAACTTAAAGTGAAGGTAAAAAAAAAAAAGTCGATCAGTGCAGAGAATCATTTCAGCAGCTACCTCAGCTTCAAAAAAACAAACACTGTCTCTCTTCCTCATGGTCTCCACCTTGACTAAAAGGAAATAAAGCTGTCGCCTGTCTACCATTACTTACCCACAAATTTCTGAGGCGTGGTGCTCTTCCTCTTGCCTACGTTGCTGTGCAGCCTTTCGATGATAGGAGGCCGATCAAAGTTGGCCATGGTGTTGGCCTCGGCCAGGGACCTGGGCTCTTTAGGGACCTCGCCTTGAGATAAATAGGAAGCGCAAAGAATGCATGTGGATGTTTAAAAGCAGGACTGAGATGGTTAAAATGAACAGATCACTTGCAAATTAAAAATGAAATGAGAACATGTTTATTTATTTCTTTTTTTTTCAAACTCCTGCATCATGAAGCTTATAAATCTCAGGATATGTTGCTTGTTTGCTTTTTCAGAAGGATTACTTGACATAATTTGCTATTTTAGTAGTTAAGTGGTTGCAAAAGCAGATCAAATTCATAAATTCATGGTTAAAAAACTGGCAAATCAATGTATTTTTCCCTCCTCTAAAGGGACTCCTCTCATTATGCATTTATTACAATTAATCCACAACTAAACCGTGTGCAAAGGGGTTAAAGCTGACTTCACTCTGCGCGATCCCACCTTCACGCAGCAGCTCATCGTACTGTGATTTGGGTACTGCTCGCGGTTTCGGTTTTAGTCTGACTGTCTACCTGTGTACGGGCCGGTGTTGGCGGCGGGATCCAAGCCGATGCCCTGCAGGTAGCTGTGGCAGCGCTCTTTGTGCTCCTCCAGAGACGTCCGCTGCTTGTAACTCCGGCCGCAGTAGTTGCACTTGTGCGGTTTGCCAACTAAAAAAAGACATTCCAAGCAAGCGAGAGAAAGAGAGAGAGAGAGCCTATTAATTTCATTCATGGCTGCACAGACAGAGAGTGGGTAGCATCTAATGCCGCAGTATTGAGGCGGTGCGTAGTAAATACTGAGAACAGTCAGTAGTACAAACAAACCAAAAGCAAGCTTCTGAGATCATGGAGGTTCCACTACTAGTGTGAGGATTCCACACAACTGTTGCCAGACAGAGAGAGAGATAAGTTGTGGGCGACAGATAGTTGCGCCATAAAGTCTGCGTTTCAAAACGCTTCAGTCTGCGAAACGTACAGCAAACTCCCACTGACTGTGGCACAGCATGAGTGAACGGCGGAGTTGATCATGCATCCCTTAGCGGCGGTAGGAAACTGACTCCAAGTTAAACTGCTATGGAGGTGTGAGTGTGATTCATTGTGCCATTTCTGTTTCATTCAATTCCTTCCTACCTCGAGAAATGGAAAAACGAAGACGCATGCTTTACATCTGCCTCAGCCAAGCCATCGCTACCGTCTGTCCGTCCGGCGTGTAGCCAACGGATCAATACGAGCAGATCAGGGAAACATTTTTAAATGTTTTTATTTATCATTTGCTCCTCTTTATTTTTTTTTAACTCATTATTGTTCACTGCAATACAAAGTCCTGTGCTTCTATGGAAACAGCATTATTTTTTTGCAATATATAGATTTACCAAATTATGAAAAACAAAAACCTACAATAGTTGAATTTCTTCGATTATTTGTTTGATTAATTTTTCTAAAAATTGAAACCTACACATGCAGCATTTTCCCAGTGCTGCTACGTGTTACCAATACTGGAAAAATTTTGCCTCTTCGTGGTAATTTACTGTTTCATTTGTTTCCACACTTGTCTCCTTTCTGTGGAAACGCAGCCGAAGAATCCCTGAATCTTATCTGCTGGCCACAGTGGAGTCAGTCGTGGCCTCTCAGCTGCACACAGGAGTGCAAAATTTGATAATTTTTTTTCCAGAATCAAGTTAAAATAGTTTATTTTTGGTGTATTTGCACTGAGATGTAGAAAAAAAAGTGATTTTGCTGAAATATTATGATTTTATGCTTAGATTTGGTTCATTTTTTCAACTAAGCTACGTCACAAATGATTACTTCAAGGGAAAAAAGTCAAAAATCAAGTTTCTGGCTCTGATAAATTGTGCTGTTTTGCTCATTTATTAAAACATAACATGCCTTTAAAGCCAATTTTGGGGTTTCGAGGGTTAAAAGACAAATATCTCCAAAATTTAACACAACCGTCCCTCATGTATTCAACTCACTGGTCCTTCACAATATTTAAATTAACTTTCCACAGACCATATTCAACAGGAAGACACGTTAGCCGTTCTAATATTGAGCTTCAAGTTAAATTTAACACCTTAACAACACGCTGCATTCAGTGGAATCCCAGTGACGCGTGCGCCGCCCAGACAGCAGGTCCGAGTCCTGCTGTCGAAGGCATTCTCAAAACTCGCAAACGTAATGACTCACAAAGGGACCCGGCGACTGAACCGGAGGCCACACGAGCGCACCGCCGTGACCCAGACAGCACGGTGAGCAAGGCGGCGTAGTGAAGACGCTCACTGGCACAATGGTGACAGGTATTACTAGAAGAAGAAGAAGTGCAGATAATCCAATGCTCTTGTCAGTGTGAGAACAGAGAAACCAAACATGTTTCAGTCTGAGCCATGGAGGCTGTGACACACACGTTTAGAGGGAAGTGACGGTTCACACGTGAACACAAGTCGTTTTTCTCTCACAGAACGAACGGTGAGTTAGAGGAGGGGGGAGAAAAAAAAAAAGAAGCAGCAGCAGCAACTCAGAGCTGAATCGTCCTTGAACTCTGTTTAATTGTCTCCCCTGGACTGTTTGTTTTATTTTTCTCATGATGATTTGTGTGAATGAAAGAAAACCCACTCGTCACACAATGACATGAGCAGTCATGGCCAGTTTTACATCAGCAGGCACTTTTTTTTTTTTTTGCTTGTTAGTGAATCATGTGGAATGATGATAGATTTTCTGCTGCATATGTCATTCAGTACTTCTGTGGTCTATGAATGACATTATGTCAGATGAACTCGAAACTAGGATTTATTATCTCGTTGGGTTTTTTTTTTTCTGGGTATGAACAGACACAAAAAAAAAGTGGTGGCTAATGACAAAAGGTTTCAATATTATTAAAGTGTGGGTGGGTGTACCTGCAGGGTCATCACTGTAATATTCATTCTGGGGAATGAAAGAGTTACTTCAAAATGAAACGTCATCATGGAAATAATTCTCTTTGCTGCTTTCCAGCCGTGAAACTCTAAAAGTGGAGTAGGCAGCATTCAATCAAGTATCACTCCCTTGTGTTCACAGCGGCTCACATCTACACACTCTCACACACAGACACACAACATAAACTTCATTACTTTTTCATATTTGCCACCCACACATAACCTTGTGCAGATGTTGGATGGACCTAAAGAATCCACCTTTCAGCTGCTATTCTTACTCATGCAAATGATCCACACTGCGAACACAGACTCACTTGACTGATTGCATTTGGCTAATAAATGGGAACTTGCTCGAATTTAGATCTTAAAATATGTAAAAATTGATCGCCTCTCGAGTCACGGTGGTTTTTTTTTTTTTTTTTTTGCTGCATTATCAGTTCGACAATCAGATCAAAAAATGTCAACTTTCGGTGCAGCATTCATTCTGGCCTTCTGTTCTTCTTCACTGTCTCTCACTCTAGACTCCCACTTTCCCCTCACATGACCTCTCTTTCTATGCTTTATTTTTTTCCTCTTTCAGCTACACCTGTTCTTCCTGGCAAAGCACCAGACCAGAACCGGCAGGTTTTGCGGGGAGACGCAGCGGTGGATCCCCTGGACGCTGACGGGAGTCGGGATAGCTTAGCAACATGAAGTTCCTACTAAATGATCAGAGAAAGCCAACTTCATATTTAAAGGCCAAAAAAACAACAGAAAAATTGAGGGATAAAACAAACAAATCCAGCTCAACTGTGCAGGAATTTAAAGCACGTTTTGATGGTGGAAGACAAGATGTGCACAAGACAAGCATAAAACTTAAGAGAGCACCAGCAAACAGACAAAAACTGTAGGTAAACATATGGCTGCACACCCAAACACAAAAGTTACCTCGATGTAAAAAAGAGAACCAAGTATGAGTAACCCCCGTGGGGACATCACAGGCAGAAATGACGGTATTGTCTGACCTTGATTACAAAGGCGCAACAGAGGGGAGAGCACATCCTCTGATAGGAAAGTGGGTTACAGTTGAGAGAGACACCAGCACTCCCCATGTGTTTCTCAACAGAGATAGTTTCCTCCTTAGCGAGTCAAGCGACTAAGGAACAGCGTGTCCTTGGTATCTAACCACAAGGCACTCACAGCACTGTCTATAACACGCATGTTAAAAAAAAAAAAAAAAAAACATCTTGTCAAAAACAATATGAAATAGAGAGAAACCGACTGGCGTGTGCACTGAGCCTCTCGCATTAGGCAGCCCAGACACACTGAACATCTCAGGAGATCGAGGCGGTTACAGTTCTTCTTTGAAAAATAAAAGCGAAACACATGCAAACATAATGTCAAAGACAAGCTGCGGTTATTAAGCGTGAACACCAAGCGGTGGAGGAGATGTATGGACGTAGAGCATGTTATGTGGAGAATAAAATATAAGTGTAACTTTGCATGGGTCAATTTAAAAGTTGAATTCCCTCTGAAAACATTGCATTTCAGATCTCTGAGGTGCTCGTGTGCTTGAATGCAACCAGAGTTCTTCTGGGTAACCGGAGTGAATGAGTCAAAAAAAGGGGAAGCAAAGCGGGTGAGGAAGAGGCTTACCAGCATGAGTGCGCAAATGGCCGGTGAGGGCATCGCGCCGCCGGCAGGCGTAGCTGCAGAAGGGGCATTTGAAGGGTTTTTCACCTGTGTGCAGCTTGATGTGTCGCAGCAGGTTTCCCTTCTGGGTGAACGACACACCGCACTGGTTGCACTGGAACGGCCTGTCACCTGATAGAGGCGAGCACAGGAAGTCAATACCACTCATTGTGGAAGAGGGTTTTTAGAATGCATCAACAAGCCTGCAAAGACGTTTTTTTTTTTCTCACTGACTGGACTAATTTACCTTCTGTGGGTCTATAAGTGGCTGTGGACCCCCACCCACATGTTCAGTTATTACTTAGAGCTGCTTTATACACTAAGAATTAAACATGTCTGTCAAATTGTCCTCAGTTGACACACAACCTCTTGAACTACTTCTGGGATTGATCATGAAGGAACCAAACAACTGTTGAATGCAGTCTCTAAACCTTCTCTAAGCTTAAATAAGTACATGTATGTTGTATGCATGTATTAAAGAATACCATCTTTAGAAATGAGGAAGAAGTAGTTAAAATACTTATACTCGCATTTGGGGAACAATCTGGTCTAAAGTCAACTACAGTCAAAGAAATGTGAATTCTCTTTTGCTGTTATGAGTTGATTTAATCTGAAATTACTCTGCTTTTTGAATTTACTGGGACTTTTCTGAAACCAAAACTTGATTTCATTGAACCTGCATCCTCTCCCTATTTTGACTTCATTTAAAGACATGCATGTGAGGTGAAATCAGCATGTTTGTGGGGACATCCAGAGACTCCTGGATGGACTGCTCACTGAGGATGTACTTATACTGCATGTCATTTGGGGTGCGGGTTTGTGTCTTGCACTGGGTGTACAGGCGAGTGCTCTGCAGACTGCTGTCTTCTGTTCTAATGGCATATCTTTTGATCTGCAGCCAGTTGGAAAAGAGAAATACGATCCTGACGCTGTGACAACCACAGCAGTCATGGCATCAGTTGAAACAGGTTGCGGGGGATTCCAAGGATATTTTTTTCCTTGATAATAATTCCAAGACTAAACTATTGTCTTTCAACAAAAAAAACAAAAC
Source organism: Stegastes partitus (assembly GCF_000690725.1). Lineage (NCBI taxonomy): Eukaryota > Metazoa > Chordata > Actinopteri > Pomacentridae > Stegastes > Stegastes partitus. The sequence continues at coordinate 86,232 of NW_007579676.1, read as the reverse complement.
AAAAAAACAGAAAGCGCTCCACACCCACTGTCGAGGAAAACAAACGAGTTGTGACTCACTCTGAAGATGGGGGAACATACACCACCGCCTTGATTTTAATAGTCAGAGAAAGAAATCTGCGTGGATTGCTAATGCCCAAATATGTTCAAGTGTGTCAGCTGCACCAAGAACTCAGAATCGGTACCGTTCGGTTGTCGGTTTCCTGCATCGGCTGTCACATTCGGGCCGGACAATCCGTCCTGTATGATGTTGCTTGGGCTGCCGGTAATGGATTCCTCCAGCACTACGCCTTCGTCCCCCGTTTGGCCGGCGTCTTCAGGCGCTGGGCTTCTGCTCTCCGCCTCTTCCGTGGTTTCTTCCTCTTGCTTAATTGTCAGTTCTGTAAAACAAAACAGAACCTTGAGATTCCCACCGTACGGCATCGGATGCAGGTTTTATGAGAGCACCTCGTTGTACTAAACTCCTCGGCGCTCATTCATAAGGCATAGGGTTGAACTAGGTTAAGATCAGGGTTAGGATCAGCCTCTGTAGGTTTGAAGTGGACTGCAAAGGTCTGAGATGATCTCTGTTGGTCTCATTATGTACCGGCTTGGCTGAAGGGGGGGGTAGAGATGGCATAGGTTGCCTTAAGTGGGTTAGATATGCAAAACAACATTAAATGTGGAGGCGGAGGGGACATCGTTTTAATTTCAACTCAGAGAGAGTGTTCGGATGGATTGACAGGAAGAGACGGAGAGGAAAAAAAAAAGAAAAAGAAACAGGCTAGTCTGGTTTCTGGCTGTCCCTGAGGAGAAAAGGAGTGTCAGAGGCCCTTTGCTGGCTGCTACCGTCTAGCAGTGGGAGACCGGCTGGATGACAAGGGCGAAAAGATTGTGCAATATTGTGTGTGTGTGCATGTGGAGGTGGGAGGCGGCAGGAAACTATTTACCTCCTGCAGTCGCTAGTTATCAGTCACCAGCAATTAGTAATACTTGAAACACAAAAATAATCATTCAGAAAAAAGCAATGCGTATGCAACCGCTGCACCTTCTTCCATTCTCCTCCAGCTTGACCTAGTAATCAGACGGATTCGACATGCTGTTTACAGAGCAACCGGCAAAAAAAACAACAAGCGTGAATTCCTCAGGCAGCCACGCAAACTTGTAATTTGAATTAGAATTATTGACTCATCACCCACCTAAAGAAGGTTAAAAAAACTTGTGCTTGAGTGATAGAATTGACCCAATTTCCAACCAAGCTACATCAAGCAGAATACTGTATTTCGTCTTTACAGTTTCCTGTACATCTGTCAAACACAACAATGTCCAAAACATTTGTACAGGCTTTTATAAAGTCCTCTGACACAAGTTACCATGCTCCCTGTTATAAAACATGATTTAATTTGGGGGTCTTACAGTAGATTTAATTTAGTTCCCACTGTGACAGAAGACTTCAAAGAATCATACGGTAATGAAGCAGCAATTTTTTGGGGGCACTACAGTAAAAAAACACCGTGTGAAAGGGGCTTTACATGTAGAAAAACACTATCCAAACACGGCTCACTCATCCTGATTATCCTGTTTTGGGATACACAGGGGCAATAATCATAGTGTGAGCGTATGTGCTTGTTTTGCTAACGCCTCCCATTAGACTGCATCCATCAACTGTCCCCTCAGGCTTTCGGCGCTGCATCCGTTTAACTCTCAGAGGCCGGTGAAAGAAATGTATAAATTCAGCGATTCTCGTCTCACAGGCTACAGAGATGCATCTCAATAAAGACACTGTATTCCACAGTTTGTACAGAAGAACACTTATCCCAATACCCAAGTTGCAATCGAGCCTTGTCTTCGACAGCTGTATCCTGGCAACACGGAGCAGACCTGAACGTCCTTGCTATTCAGCTCCTTGCATCTTTACATCTGTCTCTCTACTGTGGCAGAGTGGAATGCATAGAGTGGTCAGATGAGGATACGCTCGAAAGCGGTTGCCACGACAAAAGCAGCGAGGAAAAAAAAAATGTATCTGAATGCCGTTTCCGTACATTTCCGCCCCTCTTCTAGACGGAGTACAGTCCACGATTTATCCCCACAATCGGTAGAAAATCCCTAACGAAGATCTCTATTAATTGAGGGGGGGGTCGACGGAAAATAACAAAAGAACGTCGGTCAGCCTCGCCAACCTGAAGGATGTAATTCCACCCTGTTGTCGTTTAATAGAGTGCACAATACCAAGATAGCAATTTCTGTTCAGGCTTGCAAGTTTAAGAGTTTGCAATTTTCCCTGCTCATTCACAGCACAGATGATATGATGCAGCCCCTTGTTTTGTAAGAAAACCTCAGATAGCAAATCGCGTTAGGCAACTTCCAGAGCGACAACATCGGTGGAGAGCACCTCCCTGTGAAAACCAATTGCTCGGCGTACCTCCCTGCATCGCTCAACTTGTGGGAAACAAACGTCCCTTTTTCTCACTCGGCTCATCTCTCACTTTGTTCCCTCTTTTTCTTGCTTTTGCTGTTTCATGGTGACATTGAGATATTCTTAGATATCAAGTCAATAGCCTGAAAGGAAGCGAGCAACACCAAGTACAATATAGTATAAGAAGATGGCCCAACATTTGTTGAACAATAGCTCTGACTGCTGTATTCAGCCTCAGTTATTTTGCATTTTACTTATTTACTTATTGTAACTTCTCCACTTCTTCATTTGACTTTATTTTTAGCTTCTGGTTTAAGGCTGCATTTTGAATCTTTTATTTATGTTTTCTCATCAGCTCGCATGTTGCTCGTCCTGGTGCAAGCTGATCCTTTTGTGTATTTCACATTAAAAGCCGTTTAGGGGGAGGAAAACATCAATTCATCCTTCGGCAGAGAGCTTTTATTGTGAATGAGTTTCTCAAGTGAAATTCAGTGACGAGAGTGAACTCAGTGAACCGTGCACTTTTTTTTTTTTCTCTAAAGAAAGAGAAACTGAATGCCAGCACACTGCAGTTGTTCCTTGCAGAGTGCAGAAATGCGTGTCTATTAATTGAGCACTCACCACTGGGGGAATTAGGACCCTGAGGAACCGTCTGTCCATTAGGTGCTGACATATCCGCCAACATTCTCGAGTTCTCCTTACCGGGAGAGTATTGGCCGTTACCTGGGAGACACAGAAACACAGCAATCTTTATTGTGCTGTATAATACAGTAGTTGTTCAACAAATATCACTGTTATGTGAAGAAAAACAACATCTAGTTTTGTTGTCGGTAATGTTAACTATTCAGCTGAATAATGAGGGTTTTTGAAACAGATTCAAAAGATAAGATTAGGATGCCCAGCTGTGGAAAACACACCACTTTGAAGAGATATATTTAAAAGGATGAGATGCTTATAGACTGTGATCACAAAATCCACGGCGTATTTACTTTTATATTGGCAAAGAGAAAAATAGAAGTAAATCAAACAGCAGCTAAACAAACATTTCATATAATATACAGGATGAGATACAGAAGCCGTGTAAAGATGTCTTCGATTCATCAGTCTCCGATTTCCCTCTAAGTGTTACCTGAATGGTCAGTATGGAGGTCAACATGCAGAATACAGAAAGCAACACACTAAACTGCCTTTATGCACCTATGGGATCCTAAAGTCCAGCAAATGTGGATCGGATTGCATCCTCTCAGCGGTCTGTACAGAACCCAGGCTATGGATAGCCCAGTGTCCACTCAGAGGGAGAGCAAACCAATCCCTTATCCCCTTACACCCCGGCCCCATCAGGGTCACTAGAACAATGCAGTGGCAACAGGCAAACACTCGTTCTGACCCAGGTGTCAGATCCCTCAGGAACCACGGTGAGTCATCATTTACTACCAGCAATAAAAGGTTACTAAGGTTTTTTTTTTCCCTCAAACACACTGACAGCTGGGGAAAACTGGAAAGACTCCCTCGTGTAACAACAGCCTCAACTAAGGAAGCTCCCGCATAAAAAATCAAAGGACAGCGATATGAGCCACATCTGAAACCACCAGAAGCATTTCCCTGTTCCAATTTGTCGATGCCGAATGTTGTCTGAAACGATCCCTCGTACATAAAAAGAGAAATCCGTGTCAGATCTCGTCTCGCCGCGACAGCTCATTTTAATTTGACAACCTCTTCTGTGGCATTGTTCCTTTGTGGCGGCGGCGGCCTCGCTGAGTGGGGCTTACTGGGAGACGCTGTCCATGACACAATCCCTGGGCCGGGCTCGGGTTGCACAGGTTGGGGTTGGAGGAAATCTCAGGTGACCAACGCTGGCTATCCCTTGGCAGTGCTGTCCTGGAGACAGGAGTGGCCCAGATTTGTCATGAAGGATTTTCCATTACTGTAACAGATGCTGACAGATGCCTAGCAGCACCGTGGCCGGACGGTCTCCAGAACAAACTTGCAGCTCAGGACCGGCTGAACGCTACAACAAGCACGCTCCATTACAGATGGCACCAAGGCCTCCTAATTAGGCCGAAGCTGAAGTGGTCAAGGGAGATTCCTTTACATATCGATTGTCGTTTAAAAGCCACAATATGCGTGTTCATTATGTCTATCGCAATATGGTTACATCAAAGCGGTTCGTCATCAAAGGCCCTGTGTCATGATCTCGACACCATCGGCGGCCTTCAAAGGAAGACGTCATTGTGTTTGTATGTGATTGCAGTGGTCAGATACACCCACGCAACCAGTAATTTTCCGCGCACACACACAGACTCGTAATGTTTTAGCCGGTTGATATATATTGTGAATTCGCATCGAGCTAAAAATGCAGCAAGCCACACGCACAGGCTTTCATGGATTGAATCGACGGTTTGCGTTGGTGCCCCGCGTTTGCTGAGTCAAAGCTGAACCAACATTAAGATCAGGATATCAAACAGTCGACACTCGCGGGGGAAAAGGTTCTTTGAGTAATACGCCAAATTGGGATGACTTAATGTGCTGGCAAATGGAAAGGAACAAATGTGTACACACGAAACTTGTAGGTGTAATAATTGCTGACTTCATCGCTGAGACCGAATGAACACACAAGTTCTGAAGTACAGTCATCCTCTCAGGAATCCAACAAAGGCAAATGTAATATCTGGTCCTACGACTTATTCAAAAGAGGGCACAAAGTCATTATAAAGGTATGTGGAACAGTAAACTATAAATATATATATATACATCATAATAAACCACAGTTTGTCCGGAATCTAAACGACTAGACTCAGCAAACACAACGTCTAAGTGCATGAGGTCTCCTTTATGGTAGAAAAACCACAAACACTCTTGCTGTTTATCGTCACCGGTGTGTTATATTTGCAGCAAGGTGTATTTGTGCATGTGGGGAAGACCCAGTGAGGAGGGAAACCTTTTACCGTCCACCACTATAGACAGCGAAATATGAAAAGAGCAAAGTTGTTCATGTATCTCTGGAGATTGGTCGACTATTTAGTCATACCTGCTCTTAATGTTGTTCATACGGATGTGTTATTATCACACTAAAGCAAGAAATTAGACATCAAATGGAAAAAGTTTGGGGTTCTTTTCTCTCTGTTTTACCAATAACTTGTCAGCATGCAAGATGGACAATTACTTGTGTTTTCCTGATGACTGTGACGAAGACATTCAGTATGATCGTGCAACAAGTGTAAACACACAAAGGTGGGATGGATGATTAAACAGAAACAGTCTACTTGAAACCAAATCTTGCACCTGCTCCAATCAACCTATTGGCTACCAAATCCAGCCTCAGTCCATTTTATCAGTACAGTAGCAGCTTTCCACAGCTGTTCTTCTTAATCTTCTCTTGTCTTTTTGAGGTGCACGCAGTTGAATCAAAAATTGAAACCAAAAATAGTCAGTCTCATACAGTTCTAACCAGGCAGCATGTCTCATACTGCTACTCTGACTCACAGATGCTAATATGCCGTCTTACACGTAGAACATTTCGTTTTGTTCACACCTGACCTTCCACCAAGTTGTCCTTGATGACTGTTTTTTTTTTTTGTTTTTTTAACCCAGTCTTTGTTTATTAGTCATAAATGGCCACTTAAACAGCTGTGCAGACGTTAGCTATAAGCTATCTAGCATTGCATCTCGTCGCACTTAGTCGAGAACATCTCAGTTCGTTTTCCAAGGGATGCCGGTAATGCGTACAGAGCGATGCCTCCGGTATACAATTAGACAGATCAGCAACCAGTCGGAGCGATGAAACGCGTGATGCACGGCTCAGCTATGAAAATGCCTCAACAATGTTCCTCCGTGTAGACATCACATCAAACCGCCCCATATTGGATTAGATTAAATAGATGACATAGATAGGCTGTGGTTGGTTCTCTGCAGGGCCCGGTGGTGGAGATATGTTCACATGTAGGGGGGGTGCAGAGGCTTTCTAGCCGAGCAAATGAAACAAGAGCTTTCACATTTATCTGGTTCCCAGGCTACGTGTGAAAAGTAACCAAGCACAGACACATTAGTATCTTATAGGGCTAAATTATGACACTTCCATGCAGAGCGAGTGTTTATAAAATACGGTGCACGTAAGCTTTTTTTAAACGCACTAAATTTCACCATCATTGCTTCTTGGATGTGAGGATTTCCAGCGTCTCTCTGTTTTAATTTGCTGGACTATTGGCTTAACAAAACAAGCATTTTGTCATTTTTGGGTCTGCACTAAGATGCCATTTGTCACTAGTTTCTGAAAATAACCATTAACTGCAATCTTATGCACATTAGTAATTGGTACTTTAAGGATATTTGCCTAATTATACTGTGTGTACTCCAGTAATCTTTCAAATGCAATAGCAGGAGTTTTACTTGAGTAAAAGATATGAGGACTTCCTCCATCATTGGCATGCAATCTGCTCTTATGTGAGGCCGTTTAGTTCAGCCTCTAAATGGTCTCAGCCCATTGTGTTAATGTCTCTTAGAGCCTATTTTTGTCTCTACGTGTTCATGAGCTGGACTCATAAACAGCGTCGCCAAAACTGACTGACATCAAGTAGTCCAACCAGAGCCTGGAACCCACTTAGTCATCACGAAAGTCGCCCAATTTCTATTTCCATCTAGGAAAGTAGCATCTTGTCTATCCGACGTATACAACACACACACACACACACACACAAGCACGTATATACATGAAATGAAAAACAGTCCAACTGAACGGAAAACTGCCCAATATGGCGGCACTGCTCAAAAACACTTGGATAGGCGCCATCATTTTCGCTCAATTTGAAGCTTTTTCCCATCTCGTGCACACGCATCATCGCCTCAAATTGATTTGACCCAATCATGTGTTTGCATTGACTTTTCATGCACTTCTGCTACCTCTAAAAAACTCAAAACATAAAGTTCAAAACAAGGCTGACACTCTCTGTTGCATGTATTTCCCTTTAACATATTCTTTTTGACACATACAGCATTTCCCCTATTACGTATACTACCACGGTGCAGGTATGAGTGTGTGACAGATTACTACCGGTGAACACGAGGGCTCTGTGTCTAATAACAGAAGAACATGTCTGCATACGAGAGGGGGTGGTAGGATTTAGTGTGGTGGAGTTTAATAGTGTGGGAGAGTATAGTGGTGTTTCTGCAAGATAAGGACAACAGGTGTAATGTCTGACCTCGATGCTCTCTCACAGGCAGCACCAGGATACAGTGAGATACATGCGAGCCATCGCAGTCCACAAAGACGTCCTGTTTCTTGCACTTTCACGCTGACAAAATATTTTCTTTCCACCTCAGAAGCGACCCACACACAAGGACAGGACAGGATAGGAGAGAGAGAGAGGGGGGGAGCCTCCATCATCTTCTTCTTCCACCTCCACCTCCACCCCTGTCCCGCCTGTCAAGTGTTCCTACAAGCACAAACCCCCAATGGAGACCTAAAAGTCCCCACTGATGTCATCAGCAGCATGCTACCTGTTTTGAAATATGCACACTGAAGCGAAATGCAAGGTGGAAGGAGGAGGGGAGGAAGGGGGGGCAGGGAAGATATTCAAGAGACCTGCCCAAAGGAAACCAGCAAAGGGCAATGGAGCACCACAAAGTGCATATCCAGTATCTGCTGCATTCAACAGGATGTTGCTAATGCATCGTTTTCTTCCCCTTTTAAGAGGTGAACAGGAAAAAGGCTGCACTCGGGGGAAAATCCCTTGAAATGTTTATTGTGTTGTGATTGCAAATGTTGTTTTTTTTTGTTGTTGTTGTTTTTTAAATTTTTCTTGGTATCAAAATGTTGTAAAAGTCAAAATAAGGTAATATGGAGAATGCAAAAAAATAAAAAATAAAATAAAAATGCAACCCTCATTAGCATCATCTCCATCATCTGCACAGTAAAACACATTCCGACGTATAAGCTCCGGCCTCGGTCATAAAGCAGTGAATGTAAGCAACAGGAGGACTTACTAGCACAGTATTCCTCGGGAGCCTCCATTTCGAGCGCTTTGGGAGTCCTGCAAGATCAGAAACGTATCACTGCAACACATATAGGACGACAATACAAAGAACATACGGATTTGTCTCGCTTCCTTCATTTGTTTAACCAGAAACGTGTCTTGCAAAAGCAGCCTGAGCTATGTGTCTTCATAAATCCCTTGATGTAATCGACCTTGGTCAAGCATTCGCATGAATGTCATGATCCCGTCAACCGTTAATTGGTTCCTTTTGATACCAAAATGAACAGCTGCTAAATGGCTCCACAGACTCACAGACTGCACAGCACTGAGTCTGTGCAGCTTTCTTTTTAGAGAAATAGTCTCGTATATTTAGCAAGCTACTCTCTGAACTATTTTGAAAAAGCGTGAAGTGCCGTGTTTTAGTTTCACATTCTTCACCACTAATGTGTTCTTGCGTAAACAGGTGTTAAATTATTACTGTTTCCTGAAAAAAAATAAAAATAAAATCCTTGGATTGAATTACAGAAATCGTGGTGGATGTTATACGTCTCAATAATTAAGGTGAAATGATGCCACTGACTAATCAAGCTTGATCAGTAATCTCAATGTATGCTCAGGTCTAATGACAGAGCAACAGCAGCTTTGAAATTTTAAAAACGGAAATAATTCAAATGACTAAAATGAATCGAGTTACATTTCGTCTGTTTGCACAGGACTGGGTGCTATTAGACCAACACAACAGATGACATTCACTTCAAGCAAACCACGAGACCTTTCCCTGTGCACAGACACACTCCAACTCACCTCCTGTTTTTAAACTTTAATGCATTAATAATAATGTTAATAATAAATGGTGTCCACAGGCACCTGAGGATGCAGAAAACGGCTGTAAATTACTTATAAGTTGACTGACATTTGTAGGAATTGCAAACTGAGGCTTGGCTTCATCTCTTGACTCACTTCCAATCGTACAAGATTTGAGAAAATATCAAGGGAGTGCTTTTATGATTTGACTTTAGAAATCAGACAAAGTTTTTAACACTGAGCAGAGCCACATAACCAGTGTGTACTGTGTCACAGGCCAACTGCTGGCTTCCTTAAAGAGCATTAAATTTAACCCTTTGCAGAATGACACACATCCTTTTTCAGTTTCTTTTGATTAGAATTTTTTTTTATATCTAAACAGCAGATGCGAGACAAAGATAAAAACAAGGAGCCAGCTGCAATTTTCTTAACTATCTGAGTTCTAACATCCCTGTGAAGCAACATGGGGGGAACCTTTGGCCAGCCACAGCAAAGCTACCATTTGTTTCAGATTCTGGTTATTCCTACAAGCTCAAGTTTCCTCGCCACCAACATTAAAAGTGAAATGTGAAAGCAAAACAAGAAAGTAACATGCAATAAAGACAACAGCATAAAAAAAAAAGTTGGATTCATATAATTACCTTACAAGTGTCTCCCCTGTGCAAAATTAGTTGGTTATTTCAGTCAAGGACAGAGGGAGTGGGTGGCAAGTTGTCTCCACCTCCCTTTAAAGAAACAAACAACAAAAAAAAGTCAAATTCCGTCCAGTGATGTGTCACTATGAGAGGCAAATGCTTTTTTTTCTTTTTCCTTTCAGATCAACATGTCCAACAAAAAGGAAAAACATCCAACAATTCATGCGCGCAAGTTCTGAAAGGCAAAGAAAAGTTGAGGAGGTGCGCATCTACAGTGTCCTACAGGTGACTGTCTGTCAGAGCCTCTTGTTGCGCGCGTCCCGTCGACTTTCCCCCCCTTCACTTCAAAAGCGACGTCCCATCGACTCGTACACTTGATTCCAACTCAGAACATTTCACGAGAAGTCGCACGAGTTGCTAGCCGAGCCTTGCGCCGCGAAGAACTTTTGCAATAGGAACAAAAGAGAGGGGGGAAGACTTGACGAGTTGGTAAAGGGAACGAAAGAGAGGGATGGATCAAACTGGATCCACCGGTTCCTAAGGAATTAGCCATAGCGACAGGGAGCAGCCAAGCTATTTTCAACAACCAAGGGACTGGAAATCTGTGGGTAGGCAGTGCTGAAAAGCTACTGTAAAAGAGATGTGACTCAAGGTCGAACCGGTAGAGCTTTACGCGTCGTAACTAGTGCTGCGCACAACGGGAATAATGTGATGTGGTGCCAAATGCAAACAGTGGGCAAAGCATGGCACGTTTAAAAGACAAGAAAGCCGGGTGCTGTCCCATCAGAAACAGATGATTACATTGGTACAAGTAAAAAAAATAAAAAATGTATAGGCCTGACACTTTTGGCACTACTTCCTAGTTACGTCTACGCGGTGACTTTAGGAAGCCAAATTAATATTTATGTCCACAGCAAACCGGCGGGAGAACTGTATATATATATATATATATTTCTGCAGATGTTCAGGCAAGTTAAACAGTAAGGACGGGGTGCATTTACCTGGCGGACAACAGCTCATCTCTGGAAATAACCATCAGCTGCAAAAAAAAATTAAAATAAAAAAACCGTGAAGCGAGTTTTGTTGGTATTTTTAGTGGTGACGCGCTGTGTTGTTGTTGTTGTTTTTTTTTTTTCTCTCGTGTTAAGTGTTTTTTTTGCTGGGCTGTGCTGCCTTGAATGGCTCGGAGCTGACTGACAGCTGCAATTCAACAGGTTATCCGATCACCGCAGTCTACAGCAGCAGCAGCAGCAGCAGCGGCAGCAGCAGCAGAGCCCCGTCTGGCTTTTCCATTCATCAGACAGACGCTCCTTGTCTGCCTTTGCTGCAGACATGCGCCTCCAGCAGCTCTCTGAAGCGTCTGTGGCACAACTGACAGTCGAACGACACTGAACGTCTCTATCAAAGCAGTTAATCTAGTTAAAACATCCGCGCTCTTCTCTTCGCTCTCTTTCCTTTCTTTCTTTTCTCTCTCTCTTTTTTTTTTATTTACCTTAAACACGTAGGAGTTTATATAATCCCATGAACTTGCACACTGATCCAGACTGAAATGTCTCGGCTTGGAATAGAATTCATTCTTGTCCGACATGCGCCATGCAGCGCGGACTGAAAGGTAGTTTGGTTCCGCAGCAGCAGCAGCAGCAGCAGCAACAGCAGCGGCGGCGGCGGCGGCGGCGGCGGCAGCAGCAACAGTTGTTAGATCCACCACTGACTTCCTCCTCCATCTCCTCCGAAGCGGGGCAGAGCAGCAGACAACCCGCACGAGTTGCTATTCTGGGAACTTGGTCTGGCACAGAGAAACGGATCACAGAGTGTTGGACCCAGGCTGCCTCTCTGCTCGGCAATCGATTAGGTTACAAGGGGCCTCTTATTTCTGTGGCTGCAGACAGGTTATATCCCTGTGGCGACAAAGAAATAAATAAATACACAAGTGGCACAGCAGCCTCTTCTAATGGAGCTAACGGTGTAGCCGCTCACGGACCATGTGCATTACAGCAGCACACAGGGAAATGCATGTAAAGTGACCGCATCTGTTATGTCCTGCAGGTGTATTTCTACACTTACACTGGAATTATTTAGGACATTAGTGAGAAAAATAACATTTATTTGCACAATGCTGTCATGTAAAGACCTTTACATTTATTATCATAATAAGATAGAGGATTTTTGATCAATATCTGATCATTTAAGGAATATTATAACACCTAATTTTTAAATTCCTTTTTTTTGTGGCACCACTTTTTGGCATCTTATGAGTTAACGTGCACACACTCGCAAAGTCTCAGTGGAAGCCCACAGTTTGCAGATAATCTTGGCCTTGGTGTATTGGTCAGTCTTTGGATCTATAACTATCAGGATGATGATGATGATGATGATGATGATGAAGAAGATCTACTCAGCTCAGTTAGATAAAAACTACAGTAGGGATTGTGATGGTCACAAAGGGCTGCCCTCGGTGTGATGGTCGCATGAAGCCAGGAGTGTAGTGAAGTATCCGTCAGACCCAGTCCGTACTTCCTCAACCGAACTTCATGTCCGGCGTAAATGATTGACACCATTCAGCAGGAACCAAACAGGCATATGTCATCTTTAGTGTGCTGAGCTGGACTAATCACTGATTTGAAATCATTTAAGGGTCTCATTTTAACAAATTAATCAAAGTCTCACATGTCTGCACACTGGTTTTCACATCAAAATACTGTAAAGATGCTTAATTTCACCATAACCCCGGGTTTAGGGCCGTTCTAAACACTGTTCTGCTCTGAAAACCAAAGAGCTGCTGCCGTTCTCACCTCCTTCTGGAAGAAAACGCTCATTTTTAAAGCGAACTAGTTGCGTTGAAGTTATAGAAGTAAACATCGTCGTATTCTAGCACAATAAAACCACATATGGGACCTTTAACAGATCAGGTCCAGCACTGAAAACACAACAAAACTCCAAATGCTGCACTGACTTTAAGTATGCTGGCGCCACACCAGAAAAAAACAGAAAATATAACTATAATCAGGCCCAAAGAACACTCACAAAAAGCTGTAGACGTACAAACACATCCGCCGAATATAAAATAGAAAATTAAACTAGGTTGTGGGATCTTGTCGTTAGTGACCTTCGTGGTGTAAATGTCAGAGTGTGTGAGTAATCTAGTGTGAGCCAGTGTTTGGTTTGTTCTTTGTGGGCTACAGTAGAAACTATTTCCCCCATGTAGACATGACGGGTTCATTCTAAGAACATAGTTGTGAAAACTCATTTCTGTGTTTTGCCGATGGAGCGCTCTAAATTGTTTAACGTGTACAAAAGGGTTTGCAGTCCCTGGGGCAGTAGCGGCATCAGCTTACACACTTGTTGCACTCCTCCAGTGATAAAGATCATTACAGGGTGATGGACTGATAAGTTATGATCATTAAGTATTCGGAATAAGCACCATACAGTCAGTTAAAACAGGTCTTGTCTTGGTGTATTTTGAGCCACCAATAACTAAAGCCAATCATTAGAGAAGAGAAGCCACTCTTATTTTAAAAGAAAAGGTATCACATCAGGTCTAATGTATGTGTTATCAACATGTGGACTTCTTTGAGCTTGGACTTTTGTCAAACTTCTTTCTTTTCGCATGGCACAGTAGCCTCGGATTAGCCGTTTCTAGCTCAGCTGGTGGTGAAAGATGGCAACAGCATGGAAAAAAGATGTCATCGGCTGAACTACGGCAGGTTTATAAACGATTTTACATATTTGCACTGTTGGAACAGAAGAAATATGACCTCCAGAATAAGAGGAGTGTAAAATCATGGCACCTGTAGCAACACTTTCTGCTTTTTTTTTTTCTTTCTAATGACAATGATCAGCTGTTGGCTCCATGATGTGAAGTGATTACTGTTAGTGGTCATACTAACAGCAGAGTGAGTAGATATAGAAATGATTGTAATGTAGAATAATAATAATAATAATAGAACGAGAACAAAAAATATTCAAGGTGTTTTGAAAAGTCACATAATTGTGTCATCAAAAAATGCAAGGAAGTGGCAGCATCTCATCAGCTCCGTTTCTACTTTCAGATTTCCGACTGGTAACAGCCACTTTAGATTTGAATCAGCTCCGTCACGTAGACGTCGCTCAAATCAGCAAAAAAAACAAACAATAAAAACAAAAATAACCACATTACTGCCTATTTCCCTCCTTGTGTATTTAAACAGTTTTGCTGGATGTGTTTAAAATACTGCAATTATTATTGTTATTATTATTATTATAATATAACAACACGAGTCGTTATTTTAACAACCAGTAATTTAATTAGTATAAACCACTTAAGTAAAAATTCCATCAGCAAAATTTAACTGAAGTTTTTAAGTGATCAAAAGAAAGAAATTTAAAAAAAAAAAACTATGAGTTTGTACAAGGAGCTTCTCTTAATTTCGTCCTTAACGTTTCCATGTGACGGCGTCCTTCAGTGGCCGTAGTGAAGATGCAGAAACCCTGCACAAAGAAGAGATCGGGGTGGATGACTCGCCCAACAAAACATTCGACTTTAAGGCAGAAGGCTGCTGTTTGTTTCCTATTTGAAATGGACAGACATTGCCTTTAATCATGACTGTTAAGTAACTGTTTCTTTATTATAAATAACCATACATGTCTTCTATTTTTAACCCAAACCGTGATCGTGCTTCACGTCGAACCACTTTCTTGTGTTTAAACCGAACAAAGTGGCTTTTGTGCCTTAACCAAATTGATGAAAGGTTTCTGCACTGCTTCCTGTCTCTGCCTGCGCTTCTATCAGTCATATTCAGAGGGAAGACACAGATGACATTTATGGTTGCTCAGGTTGGAGGGTTTATTCGATAGAAATACAGTAATATTAAAGGAGATTACAGGTTAGCTTCTCCATTGTGACTGATAAGTATTTCACTGTTATGACTGGTTGCACTGGAGCTACTTTTAACTACTTTACAGTTAGTTTAATTGAGTGGTACCCACCCGATAAGATGAGTCTGAGGGGCGGTGAGGTGATTGTTAAAATAGGGAAGAAGAAACAACAAAGTCACGACAGTTTTTTTGGACTCGGAGGTTCAGAAAAGGTTAGAAAGAACTAAAATTTCTTTACAAAAAAAACCCAAACAAAAAACAAACAACAGCCTTCTGAAACACTACTTTTTTTGTACTGTTGTTAATGTAATCTTGTATTAAATAAAAAAAGTATTCTATTCTATAAAGTATTCTATTCTATTGTAAATGTATTTAATAAGCAAATACGCATTTAGACTTAAATGATTTGTTCGTATAGATAGTCTGTGTGAACCTGATTCATGCATCAGCTTGACTTGTCATCACACTTGCTGAACCCTCTGCAGTCGCTGCCAAACAAAGACAGCTAACACAGTTAAAGTAAAAGAACTATATAGTGTTTTATGAAAACTAGCCCGAGTTAAAACTAAAATCGTATTTTGTTATTGATTTTTCCCTATGCTGGTATTCGTACAGGGCTGCAGCTAGAAGGTCG
>NW_007579676.1:26620-70617 GCF_000690725.1 Stegastes partitus | reverse complement strand
ATTTCTGACACTAGTAAATTTACTAAGGTGGTTGAGCTACCTGTAAACTAAATATTTTAGGAATTATAAATCAATGTGCTATATTGATTTAAATGTAAACACCAACAGTGGTCAGATAGACAAATGATTTCTTCAACACCTGTGTAGTTGGGCTACTGTAGAGCAGCATCGTCCTGCTCTATAAGAAGCATCTAAAATCAAAAGTCAGAATTAGAAAACCTCAGGCCTGGATGTGTAATCTGTTGAAGAAAAAAAGCTGCTACAACAGGTACAGTGTGGCTGACAGTGGGTTAAACGGGTGTAAGTACTGGAAAGCTGGGAAACAATCATCGTTTAAGTGCGTGTGGGAATGGTGGGAAACACTCAAGTCACTGCAGGGCAGGTGGGTGTGGCTGGATGAGGAATGACATGAAAGGCGGTGGGAATGGAAAGGGCAGGCTAAGATGTATGTTTAGCTGTAAGTGATCCTATACCTGCTGCCTTCTTCTTCTTTATCTGTATTGTTTGATCTTGCTATAAAGAAAACCAACAGTTGGGGTTCTTTCAAGTGGGGGTTGTATAAGGTGCTTATCAGTAGATGTTCCATACATTAGACGGCTCTCAGCACGAGTGAAGCAGCAACGTGTAAGCAAGCACTGAACAGCTGTGGACAGGGAGAAAAAATCTATTTCAGCCACATAAAAATAAAAATAATAATCAGTGTGATGCTATATTCTGAATATTTTCACTGCTTATTTTGCCATGGGGAACTGAAGCAGTTATGCTGCCGTCTTCAAAGTCAGCACAAAAACAGCAATCGATTATTTAGCTGGCTATTTCGTGACCTCTGTGTTTTTTTTATTTGTAGTCGCACCGACCCGTTGCTGATCTTGTGGAAGCAGATCCCGATGCAAACCACCAAACTGTGTAAAAAGTTTGGTGGTTTGTTTTGGTGGTTATTTGTAGTGGCATTGACCCTTTGCTGATCTTGTGATTTGGTGGATCCCGACGGTTACTCAGACCACCAAACTGTCCCGACCGGCCCCCCTCAGTAAAAAGGTGCTTGTTTGATTATTTCTGATAATTGCAACATGTCTATACTACTTAAGTCTGATTAAACATGCAGGTCTGTCACTTGTAGTGTTTCCACGGTGACATACTGGTACTTTTCAGGTTCACAGTACGTCCACAATGGCTGCTATTAAAAAAAAAAACACACTGAGTTCTCATGTCAAGTCATGGCATTTGCGGTGATAAACTGTAGAAAGAGGGTGGCTGCAGTAAAAGCAGAAGCAGAACTGCTGAGTTGTGCGGCCGTATTAGACGTGGCAGTCGTTGTTCACACCTGGGCTGGAAACGAGAAACTATGAACTCAGCAAGAGAGCTGCTCAACCTTTACTTTCTTTTTTTTTCTTCTTTTTAAAAATCTAAATAGTAAGAACCCAATCATTTCCTTTGCTGCTGCCATTTTCATGTTTCTTTAAATACAAAAAAATAAAAATCCATTGTTGTGTGATGTAAAGCAGTACTGAACGCTGCTGCAGGTCCTCTCTCTTTTACTGCAGCGCCCCCCAGTGGTGAGTTCAGGATAACAACAGTTGACTACTGTTGAAGCCAAGTGTGCAATGACATGTTGCTGCTCCACTGGTTGTAGAAAAGCTCAGAAAAAAAGCTCACCTTGTTTTTAAAGGCTTTACATTCATTTAATAAGATTTAGAATTCCCTATTGTCTTAAAACCTCCTCTGATGTAATCATTTTTAGAATTAATTAATCATTGACGCAGGCTAACTTTTATATTTTCTGCTCTACTGTAGGCAGGCATCTCTAAGATTCCTACATTTTAAATTTCCACTCCCTGTAAGCGGCTCGATGGTTCCCCCTGGTGTCCGAGTGCTGAATTATTTAGAAACAACACACAATGAAACAACTGTGCACCGTTACACAAAACTGCAGATACTCACACTGGCTCTTTTTGTCATCTCGAGCAGTACACAAACACCTCATCCAAACCAAAGACAGTGTGAGAGCTCTGAAGCCGTTGTTTTTTTGTTTTTTTTTAAACCTGAGAAAGTTTTACTACAGGTGAAACTAGTGCAAACACCGTTGCTCCGAGCGTGTTCGACTCTCTCACACCCACCCACGTACACCACAAATAGTGACACTGAGAAAAGCCAGAAACACCAGTGGTTTGGAAACAAGGCTGCATTGTGCTGTGTTCACTGCAGACCATTCCTCCTGTTCTCACCCAGTAGACTCGTATTTATAGAGCAGGGGGGCTTGTCTTCCTGTTTCAAATTGACCAATCAGGTCCGAGCTCGAGAAAGCAGGTGACAAAGTTTGCAGCAAATACGGAGATTTTCTTAATATATTTCTAACAGCAACGCCTCAGTTCATAGACACACAATCAGCCATTGATGCAGAACATTTGGAGAAGACAAAACATTGGTGCTTTCTTTAGTATTTATTCTAATTACAGTGGATTTCATCTCACTTCTATTGTCCAATCAAATACAAGATCCCACCTGCTCACCTACAACATTAAACAGTGACCGCTGAGGTGTGCCTCCCCTTAAAGCTCCAGCACGTGATGCCCTCCACAAGGGACAAAACACTCAACAGGTAATGACTTTTAGAACTTAATGTCCTTTTAAACTGTGTAATCAAACAGCTACACTTCACTTTAAGGAGAATTGCACTTCTTCCTGTAACCAACAGAATTTTAAAATCAAACAGAAAACATGAAGTGTGGTTAATGCACATTTTCTACATTTTTTCCCCCCAACAAACTAATAAACTAACATCTCAGTCATCTCATTGTATCGGCATGTACACAAATAGGGCCGCAGAAATAGAATAGAATAGAATAGAATGCCTTTATTGTCACTATACACATGTACAATGAGATTAAGAGCAGCTCCTTCAGTGCAATATAGAATAAAGTACAAAATAAAGAGCAAAAAAATACAAAATAGAAGAGATTTAAGTATAAAATAAGTTATATATACAGTATACAGTATAAGTTATATGTACAGTAAAATGCAGCCACTGTGAATGTTAATAGTTAAACCGGAGTTTTCCTGCCACAAAATGTCTGCGGAAAATGTCCAAAACCCGACGCAATGCAGCCAGTGTTCCTGTCACACCTTTGTCTGATCAGTCAAAATGTTGAAATGGTTCTTGTTGTGGTAATTCTGGAGGAGGTTGATGTAGGACGAGGACACAGAGAGACACACAATCAGGTGGTTGAAATAAGGTTTACTGATGTATCAGGAGAAGTGACACTAACAGAATGCCAGCATCACTTCTAAAGATTCCTCTCACACCTTTAGTCTCCTCCTGTAGTAGGAGCCACGTCCAAAGTTATGGGTTAAAGGGAAACAAAGATAAGTCGATGCCTGGGTGTGATCTGGCCTTGAGAGGTGCCTGTCTGTCCTCCTACAATGAGGTTTACATGAGGTCAAGAATGTATAGAGAAGTTACAGATCTGCTCCAAGCACTACATTTACCTGAGGAGGTCAGTCAGGGCTCAATATCTTCTCTAGAAGCTTAACTCCAAACCAGGAAAGTCATTTTTCTTTCACAGCTCTATTAAAAGGAGTGTAATCGGAATATTTCAGAATTATCTGCATGTTTCTGTTGCTAACAATTTACAAGCATTGTTCATGTTGTTGCTGTGCACATGTAGGCTGCCCATTCAGTCACTTACCGTAGTGTCACTGGTCAAGATGCTCACTCCTATAAAATACAACTCCAGACCACTATTTTCCAGGCAGTTCTTACACTGAACAATAGTGCAACGACTTAGGAGATAATTTTTTTTATTATTATTTATACATTTTTTAATTTTTGGGGATATGCTCCAGCCCCCCGCCATCCCTGTGAGGATCAAGCGATGTATAGATGATAGATGGATGGATGGAAATGAAATTAAAAGAAAAAAAAAAGTTTTTCTACTGTAACAAACTTTGTCAAAAATAAACACCACAGATGAGGCAGACCCAGACTGGAAAATGTCTAGCATGTTCTAGCAAAAAAGATATTATCAAATCTGAAGCAGGGCGCTCGGTTCCTTTCCCACAATCTGTTTTCAGTTTCATACACATGCACAGACAATAAATACACACACACACACACACACACACACACACACACACAGCCTCAAGACCCTTTCACCTCAAACGAGCCCACTGCATGCACTCCCACGGGTTCGGTTATTATGCGACTCTGTGGTGGTAACTTGTCATATCCTCGTAGCTGCAGCAGCAAAACCCCGAGCAAGAAAGGTTTTTGTTGCAATTAACCAAAATCATGCTTTTTTTTTTCTCTTCAAATCCAACATTAAAAAAAAAGAAAAGAAAAATCACATAACAGAAGAAAAGAAATCTGTAATGTCCCGGTTGAGGCTGACAGAGGGCACTGGTGGTCTATCAAATGCTCAGCACATGAAGCCATTTAACTGTGCAGAACTAATAAAGCACTGACTGCTGGAATGACAACTAACAGCAACATAATACCAGACGTGTTTAACCGTTTTTGCGGTACAGAGCGGTGAAAGCGGTCTCTCTGTAGCACCAGTGGAGCATGATGGGAACACCATGACGCTTTGTTCTGTCACCGTCATGGTGCAAGGGAGGAGATTTTATTTATTTTTTTCCCCCCAAAATCTGACTTTAATTTAAAAACCTCTCATCGTTTCGGGTGGAAAAATCGCCTGGCATGGCTGCAGTGTGCACGCACTGCAAATCAGATAACAGACCGGAATCAGCGTCGATATAGATCTTAACTTTCCATCGCCATGTTTATCTGCACTGTGTGTGGTTGTGTTAAGTGTGGGGGGGGGAGTGTTGGTGTATGATTGCGTGAGCAGGCAGAGGGCGGGTGGTTATTTAAGCTGCCCATACAGACGTTTTATGCATTTAACGACGCAACCGGTCGTATTGTTGCCGATCAAGGCCGGCCAGTTGTCTGTTTGTTCAGCGACTGCCGAGGATCTCTGAACAGGCGGTCCGTTTGTGTTTGGGTGTGATTGCTCTAATCATCCCGGCCTCCTGAACTTCCTGCTGTGCTTTGTTGCATTTGGTTTTGCGTCGCCGCAGCTTTTCAAAGACTTTAGATGTATTAAAGTTCTAATAGAGTTATTTTTATGTAGCTTTGACTAATCTTATGCATGCACCGTAATGGCACAGTGTTGCAGTAAAGAGGCAAAACATCCAGCCATGATTACATTTCATCTTCCTTTATGTTGGGTAATAAATGAAATCTTCATCCTTTATTGACTCCTGTACCATGACACCACGTCACCTATTAAGGAGGATTTGTTAAGCCGTGTCATCAGGGCTTTTCTCACAAGTGATAAGGATAAAACAGGAAATCTGATATAGAAGACGTCTCTAGCTCTGTATAGCTAGATCTAACTAGCCAGCAGCATGGATGTGTTGCAGTGTTGCAGCTTCCCATGCCTGTAGCTGAGCCACTCCAGCCGTACCGCAGTAACTTTTCTCAATTTCACAACTTCTGCTGTGGTTAGGTTACCGCTTCTCTGCCCTCGAAAGGCAGCGTAGCCTTTCTCTGCAAGAGGCTCCTAAAAAGTCAAAACTAGAAAATGTCAGGCATTGACAGGTGATCCGATGAACTAAAGGCTGGAAGGCTACAACAGGTGGAGCACGACTGACAGTTTGGCAGAGAGAGAGGGTAAAGCTGGGGTCACGGGAAGCTTATTAGGGAAAGGGCAACAGCTGAGCAGATGTGTGTGTGGAGGTTTAGGCGTTTGGGAACAGTGGGAAAGCTTTCAATAACGGCGGGTGTGGCTGGATTTGGAACGAAATGAAAGATGGTGGCAATGGATGCAACTATATGTCACCATATCTCAGTGGAAGTGCAGTGGCTTTAATATCTTATACTCTGTCATTTAATGCTGCCCCTGTGTGCTCCATCCATTTTTTCCACACAGACAGCTGCTCAACTGAAAGAAAAACTCTTTTTTTTTTTTTCTTTATAGCTGAAAAATTGCACAGTTTGAAAAATTACAGTTTGAGCAGACAGCAGGATCCTGAGAACAGTGTGTTTTTATCACCACTGTGGACTCTTTTGATGCCTTTGTGCAGGGTGTCACGGACCAGATTCGAGTAAAAATCTAACAGTGTTTTTGCTGTTTGCAATACAGAATCAAGCGAGGGTACATTTTCAAACTGTGCAGACGTATTTGGAGGAGAAGTAGCCGGTGCAAAGTCTGCTAACAGGGTGATAAATACGTGTGAGAGTTTGCATTACATATATTCTATTATGATAACTGAGTGGACAGATGACGTGCAGGGTGAGAAATGACAGCAGCTGGTGCTACAAAATCTTCGAAGGGGAAGGGGTATGGTTATTTTTTTTTCTTTTGAAAATGCAGCATCTGTATGGAGCACTGTAGCCTCACAACTCAAAGGTTGACATGTTGAGGTTAATTGGTGATTCTAAATTGTCCGTAGGTGTGAATGTGAGTGTGCTTGGTTGTCTGTCTCACTGTTGGCCCTATGATAGGCTGGTTACCTGTCTAGGGTGTCCCCTGCCTTCGCCCTAAGCCCACTAGGATAGACTTCATACCCAAATTTTGGAAAAAGAAGTGGCTTTCTGAGTCTTATAAACCATGCAAAATGACTCTTCTGTTTATCAGAGTTTGAACGTTTAGTCCAACACCACTGAGAAGATTTTATTTCATCATGCAGCCAACAGGAAGACGGTCTATTTGGCTGTGCACACTCTGCAAAGGCCTGAATAAAAAGGATGCTCATGTGTGTGCTCTATGGACCCAAAACTAAAGAACCATGTAGGATATCCAGGAAGCTTGGAAAATCTTTTATTTGACTAAATCTTCTTCCATCATGTAATCAAATTCTCTTTCAAACATCAAATGCTGACATACCTAAAATGTCCATAGCACCACTAAACAATAGTCCTTACATAACAATGTGTTTGTCTTTCTCATTTTTAAGGAGCCTTTCTTCTCTGGATGGTCGAAGGCGCTCCAGCTCCCCACGTTTGCAGCCACGGTAGGAAAGATGTTTCTGTTAACCGTGGGCAACAACTGGGTCCTCCACGAGGGCTTAGTCCCAGCAGCAACACCTGCCTGGGTGACAGACTAAGAGCTCCCAGTCACTGACAGCCACTCAACCCCATATAACACCCGTACCTTTCAAAAACCCCTCCAGGGTTTTCACTGAATCTATTAACTGAAAACAAGAGGTCGATGTACAGTAGTGTGCTCGACAGACCGTTTCAGTATAATAACAACTCGGCTACATCTGTTATTTCAGAAACACGCCGCATGTTGTATACAGAAGCCGGTTGTGATTTGTGTTTATATCACATCGGATTCAACTGGAATTCAATATCAGGTCAAGGTCTTCACTCTATGAACACATCAATCCCCCATGCCAATGGACATAACCCCAAATGTCAGCTTGATCAATACAAAGATAGTAAAATAAAGCTTGTTTATTTATCTAATCCATCTTCATACGTCTCTGTTCAGACGAGCAGGCGGGTTATTTATGCTGTATGTGTGTGCACGTGTTAGAACAGACACCATTCTGCCAATACTTTCACATTCTGTTTGGAAATAGAGCCTCACTGACTCGGTAGATGATGGTGATGTCCCGTGCTTGAGGCTACTTCTGTTTCTCTTCAAGTGTTTTTCAGGTGGAGGTAATAAAAACTGTTCTGTTCTTCAACAGAAGAGGCGAAAGTAGCATCAAGTTATTTTTACACTGATTGTTGAATTTGTACTGAGCTGAGTGCATCTCCTGCTAAAAACAAATCTGCTCCTTTGATGGTGTTTATTTGGTGCCTTTTAATTAATTTTTTTTTATTGAGAAATAGCTCCTCATTTTAAAGTTGGATGCAGACAAAGTAAGGTCAGTAGACTGTTTAATTTATTCCCACCGTGTCTGCAGACCCTGAGCTGTGAAATTGCAGAGAACAGAAACAGAGGCAATACAGACACTCTGAAAACATTGACAGAGCACATCTGCCTGCAGAGCACACCGGCTTCACTTCTGCCCCCTCCTTCGTTTAGGCTGTTTGCTGTTGTGCACCAAAAATGTGTGACTTTGTGCTTTGCGTGCAGGCGCTGCTTTTTGTGCGAGAACTCCTGCTGTGCGCGCAGACATCAGTCAGTCATCCTTGACCTTGTGAAAAATGCTTTACAGATTAGAGAAAGGGATTCTGAAGGAATGACATATCACCTAACGCCGCACTACATCAGACTCCAATCACACGTGGCCTCGTAGTACTGCCCTCTGGATTTGTTATGGCGTTTTGATGCTCACTGTTTACACAAGATTTATAATCATGACTTCAGTGCCCCGCAAGGGCTCAGCAGATCCCGCCAGAAGGCTTAGATGGCAAACACACTGAATTACCGAATGCAGAGGCATCTGGCAGACGGTTCATCATGGCCAAGGTGAAGGAGTTCTCCAGTTTTTAAAAAACATGAAGCTGTGTGCCCGCTCCCTCCTCGGCGCGACCGCTTTCAGTGAAGCCTTTTTGTTTGCTGGTGGCAATTTAGAGTCCAGCCAGTGGTATCACATAACCTCTCTGTCAGGCACTTCTACCAGTGTTCATTACTTTGTCTAGGACTGATCTGAGCTCTCCTATGACAGGACAACCATTTCATTTCTGTTGATCACTGCTTTTCCACCCCAGAGAGCCTCGGCTGTAATGGCCCTCCAGCAGCACGGCGCTCCACTGTTATGCTTCACTATGTCAAAGTCCTGCAGTAGTTCAAGACAGTACTGTACTCCCTGCTACAGTGATAAGACTCCAGCCTGTGACCAGTTAACCACTAACACTTGCAAATGTATAAACTGAAGGTGCTGTGTCGTAAGCTGAAGCATGCATTAAAAATACTGTGTTTGGTTTGCACGGCGGGCCTTTGTTCTGGTAGAAAAAAGAAAAAAGACATTTCACTTCGTTCCATCAAGGGTTTGACAGAATGTGCCTCTACAATGTTATCAGATTTGGGTCAATGTGGAAGGAAAATGTATTTCAAAAGGTTTGAGAAAAATCTAATTTGGCACGCACAAGTCAGCCGCTGTAGCTGAAGGGTACGGGATGAGCGATGCCATTACACTGGCATTGTGAATCTGATTGGTCACAGCTCGCATGTGGCAGAACGACCTCAGAGTGCTCCGCCGCTTTGTAGTGGCACTAAATGAGATCAATGAATTCTTTAATTGAGCACATTACTGGGGGGATAACATGCACGTCTTATGTAAAAGGTTTACGGAGTATTAATGACAGTGCCTGTGCTGTGGAGCTGCTTGTTTACATCAGTGAAAAAAAGCGAAACCAATTTTCTGGGCCGTGCACTTGTGCTATATTTGTGGATATAGTCGTAATTTGAAAGGTAAGTATTCACAGATTTGTCCTCGACCCGAGAAATGTGTTTGAATGCCGCTGAACGTTTTAGAGGAACAGAAAAAAAACCACCTGGATGAATAACAAAACAGCGTCTTTAAGTGTAATTAAGTACAAAACTAATTCCTCAGCGTCTTTGCAAAGGTTAAAATTACAGAATGGTGTGTGTACGGCTATGCACAAAGCTCTGTGTGACTCCACTTAGACAAAACAGTGCTCTGAGGCTTTGAGCTGAAAAGTCAGCATGCTAAAATGTTCCCGCTGGTAACTGGTAGGAGATGCAATGTTTACCATGGCAACAGGTGAGGCATTAGTTTGGTCACGTAGCAAAGTATTGGACAGCTCAGCCTACGGGGCTGTGTGAGCTCGTATGCCAATTTGTCATCAGCATATTTAACTATTGCATTTATCGGGTTAATAAAGTCAAGTTGGCGAGATAATTATAGCTGCTGACTGACTTCAAAAGACATGTTGACTGACAGCAGAAGTCACCGAAGAGCTGCACAAAATCTCTGACTCTGAGAACTGTTTCGGATCAGAACAAAAGATAATGCATATATGTCAAATTACACTGAGTCACTCAGGTGTACATTTAATGTGATCTAAGGTTTCCATTCTTTAGTCAAACTCGTCTCCCCTTCAAATATCATTTTATCTCTCTGGTCCCCATTCGAGGTGTCGGGTGTGATGCAGATATGACTGTCTCGAGTTCCACATAATCACGTATTCAGTCTGCACGCGCCACAAGTTGGGTGTTAAAGCTCAGACCCAGAAAAATTGGTTACGCCTCTGCATGTTGATATTTTGAGAAATCACACTTACACGTACGCGTTCACTAACCACTGACACCAGGCTGGAAACTTAGTCAGGTGGGGGTGTTTACAATCCATGGACCCCCATTTCCCATACAGTAAATGACTAGTTTCCACAGAGCACAACTGGAAGGATACGCAATGATGACAAGTGAAACCTTCTCACATTCTGTCGACTCCCCCTGCGTACCCACAATGGGTTTGCATCATGACAAGTTTATCTAAAAATCTGATGTAAACTGCACCTGACATAAAAGAGATTTTGTGGTCTGCAAGCAGTTGCTTCGGCGTATGGAGGGGGGTGGGCGGTTGAAACGGATGAACAGAGATGCTTTTATGCTGTGTTTTTTCTTTTTTTTTCTTCAGTTTATCTCTTCTGCTGTCTTTCTAAAGAAACATAGCGGTAATTGGAAACAAAGAAAAACACATTACGCGCTGCAATTTTATTGTACTTAGAAGAAATCAGTAGGACGGGTCAACGTATTGAAAACTGTACCTCACCATGATGAATTTAATTAAACCTACTTTCAATTAAAGAACTCATTTTACCATTAAATTGCCGCAAATACATCAAAACCTATTTTCCGCGTGTTGTGAAAGCTCCACAGGAGTCGTGACAGGTGATGCCATTCGCGTGTTTACCTGCATAGCAATGGGAGACTTCAAAGACTTTCAAAATAATAAGACGCTTGGTTGCTGCGTATGGCTTTAAGGTGGATGTTCCTGTGCCTGTGCTGCACCTGGCTTCTGCATGGAT
The DNA here is from genome assembly GCF_000690725.1 of Stegastes partitus. Lineage (NCBI taxonomy): Eukaryota > Metazoa > Chordata > Actinopteri > Pomacentridae > Stegastes > Stegastes partitus. The sequence goes on along the minus strand of NW_007579676.1, from coordinate 59,666 downwards.
TAGCAGAGAAATAATGATTTGTACATGGATAATCTCATTAAAAAAAAAAAAAAAAATCCAGGTGCACAGGTAATCTTTTCATTACATTCAGCTAATCCTAATCTGGGTGAGATAATACCTGGACGGCCGCATGCTAATCTGATCTTTATCACCAAATTTTATTTTAAATGAAGACATTACTTATGCAGATAATTAAACTAGCTTTACTTAAGGATTTTATTTATACAGCATCAGTAGGGTCCAGGCAGGGATTGTGGTTCAGGTTTGGTGAGAGCGTCTCATTTTGTTGTAATTTAAACTGGTTCTCGTAGTTTAATCGTAGCAACTGGACTTGCTTGACTCCCACCACCCACTGGAACACAAGCTGGGAGTTATCAGAACCCTACAACACCGGGCCCAGAACAGGACAGCAGGAAAGGAGGAGGAGGAACAGAAGCACTTAAAAACTGTGGAAATGAAGATAATGTTCAGATTTTGGCCTGCAGGGAGGACAGATGGTTTGAGAGAGGGGTGAAAGAAGCCATCGATGTCCAACTGGAAAGACCATCCGTCAACAGAGGTGGAGGTCTGAGGCATCACCTCTCACCTGTTTACTATTCAGTTCTAAGATCTCTCCTCAGGAAGATGACACCACATAGACACAAAAGACCCTAACGAACCTCATTGTGGCAGGGGGACAGTAAGGACTCGAACCCCCAACTGAAACTGAAACTCAGGTGTTAATGGCTCCTTCAGGATATGTGGAACTCCCAACACGTCAGTCAGAACCGATGAAGCCTCTTGGATGAGAGGTGGAACGTCTTCAAGGAACAGTTGCTACGATTAATCTATGAGAATAACCACGACCTGGATGGCTAAGAATCTTCACAGACAACTACAACTGATGCACCTCACTGTGAAAACTTAATTACTGTAGTTTCCACTTGTATACCTACCTATACAGATAATGCAGGGGTTTGGGGGCCACATACAGCCCAATTTGATCTCAAGTGGGCTGGACCGGTACCATCACAGCAGTACAACCTATAAATAACAACAACCTTTGTTTTCGTGCAAAAAAAAGGGCAACTAAAAATGTCCACATTTAATAATCTATTATTATTTCATAAAACATTATGAACAACCAGAAATAGGTGCAGTTTTAACAATATTATGCCTCAGTTTATCATTTACACACTTAGAGATCACAAAGGCTCAAAACATTTAGTCACAGATATCTGGAACTGAACAATATTTTGTTTTATTTATGATCAAAACAAGACGTCAGGCTATTATTTTCCTGACCACCTGAACTGACAAACCATACAAACTATGAAGGAACACTTTAAAAAGCATCACGCAGGCTGGAGTGGACCCTCTGGCGGGGCCGGTTTTGGCCCACGGGCCGTATGTTTGACACCCCTGAGATAATATAGAGATAATATATTTGCCATTAAAACCAACATATCCATTTGCTGGACACTGAAGGTGTGATACTGCGACTGAAGTGGTAGAATAAAATGTCTACACGCAGCAGAAATATCTCGTTCCAGCTCCTCCTATCAACCACCTGTCTTCAAAAAGTGGATGGACCATCTTGAGAAGATGTGACGACTCACCTGACAGCCGCTAACAGTCGCTACTGTACCTATCTGCTCCTGTATCCGAGCTGGACTGAGCATTCTCTCACAAATAGTTTAATTAATCTATGTGAAAACACCATTGATTTCTTTGTTAGTTTTTTTTACTGCATGTCTGTGCACAGTGGTGCTTGCAATGCATCACGGTCACATTACAGTTAACTAATGATGGAAAAATGTCTATTATTGGTACAACAGACGAGAACCAGTCATTAGAGAATTATGTCGATGAATGGTTTGTCTCTCAGAGCTACGTTTGAATGGAAGGAAACACAAAACAGAGCGGCGCACAGTCATCCATCCAGCACCGATACAAAGCCCATACTGAACAAACGCATGTCTGCAGCGCACAATCGGAATGAAACCTATTGAGCAAAAACCAGAGAAAAAGAAAATGTGGATACCTCGTTTTGTTGTGACTTTCTTACGACTTCATAACTCAAAGAAATTATTACAGAAATAAATTGAGTTTATTCGTGATTTTTTTAAATGTAATTATAAAAAAAAGGTCAATAAATCATCTCAGGCAATTTCAGAAGTGTGCCTTTTATATGATTTCTGAGCTGGTTTATGAATGTGTGCTTTTAATTATGACATAAATCGTGACTTTATATCATAAATGTGAGGTTTCTGCTCATAATTTTGACATCAGTCGTATGTTTTTTGTTGCACAAGTTAGAATTATAAGATAAGGACGAGCAGTGAATGCAAAGCTCTGTAGTGAGAAGATTCAATTGTGAAGGAATAGAAAGGATAAGGACATGTTTTTAAGTTGCATGCATGTTGTTGCTGAATGAATATGCCATATACATAATAATAAAAAATAAAAAAAATAATTAGAATAATAAATATGTGTATAAAAACAGACAAACAAAGAAAAAACAAAGCAATAATATAAATAGATACAAGGGAATAAAAAAAGAGACAGAAACTAAGGTGCATAAAGACTATTTACAGGTAGCATAAATGAGGTGATGTAGCAGCAGATATCCACTTAACCAGTAAAACATCATATTTTATGGTTATAGTTAACCATTACCAAAACTAAATTAATGTTTGGGAAAGACTTAGATTTAGTTTTATAGCAAAAAAAAGAAGAAAAAAAAAGTCCACAGTGACTTCAAACACAATGTAATTCAAATCCAACACACTTTAGTCAGCTTCAGCGAGTGTCGTCTCCTGATCTGCCAGCCGTCCGTTCTGTACATCTGCTATAAACGGGAAACGAAGTGGCTCAGATGGATCCACACAACACTGTTACAGCAGGTTATCAGCGCTTTCAAACTCATGCATGTTTGTTTTCATGCACAGGACAGGAGGGGAGGTGGAGGGGAAATGGGAGCAGCTGGAGTGAGGACAGATTATCTGGCGCATGCGAACGAACCATGCTAACTAGCTAGATATCAACAGTCCTTCTCCATAGTTGGAGGATCCACCTTTAGCTTGAATCAAAATGCTCTCATTGCCCACTACGGATGTGACACTGGTCTGGGAGTCCAGTTTTTTGTTGACCACCTCATAAGGTTCAGTCGGTTAGGGATCCAAAAATGCAACAAAGGGTTGGTGGATCGAGAAGAGGGATTTATTCAAGGCTGCAGGGAAACAGAGGGCACCGGGATGCACATGAGGGAAAGCCGAGTGAGGTTCCAAGAGGGACCGAGAGGCAGAACCGCTGAGGCTGGACCTCGGCTGCAGAAGCTGGGCCGGGTAGGCGTCAATCAGACAGGGAGGTTCTGGCAGGAAACGCAGACACAGTACAAGTTAGACAAAGTTTCTAAGTTAACTGGCGGGCCTGTTACCACTCGAGGGAGGAATAATCCACTGGTGGTGGAGGCAGGCTTTATCCAGTCCTGATTGCAGATGAGTCTCAGGTGTGGAGGAGAGCGAGTGAGACTTCTTCCTGTCCGAAAACCCCGCCCAGCTTGAAAAACACTCGCAGCCACCAAAAACACAAGCACATACACCCGGGGTGTCCAATCCTGGTCCTCGAGGGCCTCAATCCTGCATGTTTGAGATGTTTCCCCTCTTCTAACACACCTGATTCAAATGATCAGCTCATCATCAAGCCTGATAACGATCCTGATCATTTTAATGTCCCACACTAAATGCACAAAAACTCACCAAACCACCTTGACCATCCCCTGCAGCTTTATTCATTCAGATAAGACAAAAAAATGCAAATCCGCCGGTGATGACATTTCACCCCAATGTAAAACAATTTAATTGTTAAAAAAAGAAGCAATTTCTTGGAGTCAGGGTTGGTTAGTGATAAAACAACAGAGCGCTGCACTGTGTGATAAAGACTCATTACAGTGTTGTGTTGCAGTAAACTGTACACACAACAAGCTATCAGACCACAGGATGAAGAGCAAATGACAAAAAGATAACTGCTGGGAAGGACGGAGAGAGATAAGAAATGACAAAAAGCAAAAGTCAAGCTTTACCTTCATGTGTTTTGTCTGAGCGCATGAATCAAAAGCTGTCAGCTGTGATGGGAGAAAAATGAGCCTCCTGCGATCGTCTTTGATTAAAACATCGCCACTGTTTAATCACTGAGACACTAATTCATTTCAGCAGTGAGATATGGCTTTCACTTATATGAAATGTTTACCTTTCGGCGACACATGGAAGCTGACATGGGAAAGCATTTGCAAAAAAAAAGAAAAGATTAAGCAATTTTAGATTAGTATGACTGGATTCACAGACAGACCACAGATTGTCAACTTTTCCTTTTATTCTTCTCGTGCTTTGTGCCTGACTCTTACACAATAAGTAAGAAAACGCTGCTACAGTGAGGTGAGAAATGTAGCATGTTGGTCTCACATTAGCACACATCCTCTGTCTCCTTTATCCTGCTCAGACAGGTCAGTACAGTGTGTCTGGTGTACCTTTCTCTCCACTGCACTGTCAGCTCTGGTAATTGACTCCTGCAGTCTCCACTGAGCTGTCCACTACATGGCCTCTCAGGCTCCACACCCAATTACAGGCTGCAGCTCCCTGATGGGATGAGGTGGATGACTTGGGGGAAGCGAGATTAGTCTTTGATGTGGAACCGAAGGTCAGGTGGATATACATGAGCAACCGCTACATATATTGGCACGGCCTTGTCAAACTATTAACTTACCGAGCTGGTGGAGGTGACACGGCGTTTGGCACGGGCTTTCTGATTTGACGTATTTAACTGTTACACCAGGATAAATCGCCGGCTCGCCAGCTTAATCAATTAACCGGCTCCCTGTTGTATAGATTTAACATGAAGGTGGCAACTGCTCCATTTGTCTGCCGTATGAGGCCACCCATCACTCTCCAGCCTGTGTTTCTTTTTAGCCACCAAGCCCGACTTCCAACAGCCAATGATTGAGCACCACTGGTCAATGGCAGTCTGTCAGAGACAATAAGCATGACTGGGTTATCTGTGTTTGCCAGAGGGAATGCCAGGGTAATGGTGTTTGTGCTCTCTATGCATGTGTTTCACTGCTTCCAAAAACCCGTTGTTTCTTTTTTAGCTTAAAGCCGACTTGAAGAAATTTGGATGAATCCTTCCTGTGTGTCCTTTTAGGGTCATAGGTGATCTGGGAACATGCCAACACCATCACAGCAATGGTAGGTGGGGAAAGCAAGTGAGGTTAGAGGTTAAAAAACCGAAAAGTATGAAAGTATTGTGGAAGTAAGTGAGTGCATGCAAAAGAAAAGCCTTCGACAGATTGTTTTCACTGAGAAGAATCATGACTGAAATCACAGAAATGACAATAAGTTTGTATAAAACCAGAATTTCCTCAAACATTGTATAAGAAAGGTTTTGATTTTATACACTTGGGTTAAAGAGCCCAATAATCTGACTTCGATAACATGTCTGTATGAACTTTAATATATTCTACAACATACATCATAACGCCATGGCTGAGCACAACTATCCATCCATCCATTATCTAATCCTCACTATGGTCATGGGGGGCTGGAGTCTATTCCAGCTGACTCAGGGTGAAGGCAGGTTCACCTGGACAGGTAACCAGTCTATCACAGGGCTACACTTAGAGACAGACAACCAAGCACACTCACATTCACACCTACAGACAATTTAGAATCACCAATTAACCTCAACATGTTTTTGGACTCGACCTGTCCAGGGTGTCCCCTGCCTTCACCCTGAGTCAGCTGGGATAGACTCCAGCCCCCCCGCGACCCTCGTGAGGATTAAGCAGTGTATAGATAATGGATGGATGGATTTTTTTGGACTGTGGGAGGAAGCCGGAGAACCCGGAGAGAACCCACGCTGCACGGGGAGAACATGGAGACTCCACACATAAAGATCTCGGGTGTCCTAACCAGGGTGCGAACTGGCGACCTTCTAGCTATGAGGCGACAGTGCTAACCACTGGCTGAGCATTTCCACCTTCAGCATGTCAAAGACAGTTTTAAAAACATGCATTCAGACAGGCAGGATTCCATACGTAGCAAACCCAAGACATCAATCCCATCAACAAGTGGGGTTGGGCTTTCTTCTGAATCAGTTTATACTCACTACATATACTGTATGACTGAATTACTTTATAGGACAACTTGTCGTTGTGTACAGAAGAGTAGTTGTGCAGTGTTTGAGCGAAGTCAGCAGGTGTGCAGTGAGGGTGGGACTATGATAGATTAAAGGAGGCAAAGCTGTAGAGTAATGTCCAGGTCATTTTAAGGAATAAAATGATTATTGTATCAGAAACAGCTTCACAGTGACAACATTTCTGAGCCTACTCCTGTCGCGCCTTCTCAAAAAAATGCATGTTTATTGGGCAACATGTCGACTAAGACAACAACATGGAGACCCCTAAGAAGCACTTTGTCAGCCCGTGTTTTCTCCCTGAAGTTTCCACTGCTAATGGAAGTTACTGTGGTTTACATTAAGAGACATTCAGGATTTAGAATCAGGAATACTTTATTGGTGAAATTGCTTACGTCACAGTTGTTTCCATTCAAAGTCTTACAAATATAAACAGTACAGTAAAAAATATAGATAAACATAAGTAGAAAAAATACTCTTTTTTTGTTTGTTTTTTTAGTAAAACACATTTAGCAAAGCCATTTCCACAGCCACAGACTCTCTGCTGGCTTCAATCAGGACCTCCATCACAGTAAATCAAAGAACACGAGGACTGTGCAGCAGCCGTTTCCTAAGTAACAAGACGGAGCAAAATAGATTAAAAAAAGAAAGAAGAAGGATGCAGCTCCATGTATGTGCATAGCTCCTGACCTTCTAGCTCACAAACTAAATGAAAGCCTGTAAACAGTTACTCTGTCGGGGCGGTGCTATTAATGTTGGAAATCCTATATCTATATCGGGCTATAAATCAAAACCCACAACGCAGGTTTTCTACGTGAAGACTTCTCCCTGACATCAAGTAGAACTCCAGCTTTGCTTTAATATATGACTGCCCACAATCACAGCACCAAACCCCCTGTTAGAGAAAAGAAAAGAAAAAAAAGATTAACGAGCCAACGGTTTTTAGCGTTGCGACATATGTGAGCCACAGATTGCGCTGGATGTGATTACTTCTCACTGGACCAGTGTAACGCCTCCATCAGCCTCCCTCAAAGAATGAGAGCGAGAGAGATGTTTTTGAGTTTAGTTTTGAGGCCTAATGCTCCATCTAAGACGTGCACGAACCAATTAGCCTCGCTGACCTCGGAGACGGCGTGTCAGCCTGTCAATCTCGAGGAAATGGGGGCAAGAGGCAACTCTTATCTCAGCCCGACTGTCAAAGGGGGCAGATGAGCAGATGAAGAGGATGGAGGCAGCAATGGGAAGATGTTATTGATGGCAGAGTCTGGCGGAGTGGAAGGGTCAATTAGGAAAACCACCAGCGGGCCTCGGTCCCCCCAAAGGAAAGAAAAAGATCGAGTAAGGGCTATTGTATCAGCATGTAGGGAGGAAGATCACTATTATCTCCCACAGTACCACTATTATTGTTCTCGGGATGGAAGTTCTTGAAAATTCCTATCATTACCACCCCCTCAGCGCCGACCGCCGCCACATTTTACATCACTTTCAGATATTCTAGGCTGAACAGCGGGGTTATAAAGGGCTTAAGCTGATAAGCCACATAAGTCGTTATTATAATTCTGCTTTTTAACCACTTTTTTCCTCTTCGGGACCTTTGTGTCATTTCAGCAGGTCAATAATCCAGAAGTTTAAAAAAAGGTCCTTGTAAGTAGTTCGGCTAGTCTTTACAATGTGTGTCAAACTAGAAGCCAAAACTTATAAGATGGAAAACGGTGTGTTTTGGGTTTTTTTTGCTGATTTTTTCCCCCCTCCCATGGTTTCAGGCAGAGATATGTGCAAAGAAACTTAAGTGCCTCTGTCAGATGATAGCTGGAGGCTTATTCCCTTTGTTTAAAAGAGAAAGTGTAGATACAGGCCCTCAGTCTCTTGATTTTTGCTTAGCATAGCATCAAACCGTCTGTTATTGACATAATGCCCCCGAGCTGGACTTCCTGAAAGGATTGCATTGTTTTTGCTCGGTGTTGCAGAAGAAGGCTTGATTTACAGATAATCCCGCCTCCGCAACGTGCCCACAGGACGCCCGAGTCAACAAATATTCCTGCGCCTGGATTTTTAAACTACATATAAGTTGTCGTATACAAAGAGGATAATGCAAAGAACATAGAACCATTATGAGCTGATGTATGTTTATTTTTTAAGGATGACTTTCATGACATTATCACTGAGGTACACTATTCGAGCCTCTTAATCAGGTAACAAACCCAGTTTATTTACACCCTGTATAAAATTCTTAGACGTGTTTCTGTGATTAAATTGTCAAGGTGACTAACTTTTTCAAATTGTAGTTAAACCAGTTGCAAGTCCAGGTGGTTAAAATCATTCCTAAACTCATGATTGACGCCCCTCATTGACATATTTGAATTAAAGCTGATGATGTTGTCCACTGATGGTAATTTTTTATGCCGACAAAAGCCGTCTGGGATAACTGCACAACATTATCCATCCTTTTATTTTGCTAGGTCCTGATAGACTTAATCAGAACCCAGTCAACTATTACCATTCAACCTAATCCAATCCATCCTTTCTCGAGCTCAGCGGGAAGAATAGCATTTCCAGATTGAATAAGATTGCCTCCCTCCTCCTCCTCCTCCTCCTCCTCCGTTCTCATTCTTCCAGGTGCAGCCTGTCCCTGAGGGCTCCATATAGACTCTTTACTCCTTGATCATGACTCTTGTCAAAGCTGGAAGCGGAGATAGATCATTGTTAAGACCAGGTTGTGGCAGAGTCATCTTCTCTGTCCTGGTTGTTACCACCTGATTTATCGCTGTTGTCGTGCTCCTCCTGGATCCGGCGCTGCATGTGCACCTTCATGGCTGAAGTCGTGAACCCCGAACCGGCAGCAACAGGAAGCCGTCATTAATGCGCTGTCAAAGTTTTATCGCCAAGGACGAGGGCGGCGGAAACGTTATGTGTAATCCCTCTAAATGGCAAAAAGAGGAAGACGCTATACAAAAAGGGTGAACATTTATTATATTATTGAGCAGACAAGCAACACATAATGCAAATTAAAATATGATTCAGGTCTTATCCTCAAGCCTCCTCATGTACCACGGTGCTGATAGATGTCCCACGTGCCCTCAAAGTCACCCAGGAAGTCAAAGTGACTCCTCAGGACACAGTATTGACCCCGATTCTAAAATAAATTAACAGATAAGTCAGAACTTCTGGCTGATTTTGAATGCAGAAACATCATTGATTGTATATTTAAAGGCATAGCTGGGGGGGAAAAAAAAGTAAAGCAAGGGCAGGACATGAGCATATTTCCACTGTGTCAGTAGGGGGCAAAATTGGTCCAGCATCTCAGCATCATTGACCTCACTCCAGCTGTGAGAAATACCCAGTCATGTGGAGGGGGTAGCGAGAATGTCATGGTGAAAAGGAGAAAATCATTCCTCATTGAGGGCTAATGAATGACATTTAACCCTTGTCCCATTCCTCATCCTCATCAAAGTGCTTTATTCACTTAACTGAAGGTCACTTTTTGCTTTGTGAAATTGTAAAAGAGAAAGGTTAAAAAAAAAAAAGCCTCTTAAACTGTCTAACAATATCTTTGTAGCACCGACGTACAGCAGCTTTGTTACTGCTGCAGAAGAACACCTGCTCAGGGAGATTTTGTAACGCAGACTTTTTGTTTGTTAAAATTTAGTAGTTCGACCAAAAACATCAAGCGGAGCACGCTGCACAGAATCACAATGAAGAGGTCGCGGCCCACTGAGCAATTTTGACCATGACGGGAAAAGCATTGCAGAGATATGGCTCTCTTCCTGTTTGTGTCGGCGATGCCAACTTTGTCAAAAGCAAGAGGGGCAATAAATGGTGGGAAATTTCTCGAGCTGTGTGGAAACTATTCGTCCACTCCTATGTGATATTTATTCGCCTGTCTTATATGTCTGATAATTGAAGTGTATGTGCTAGAGCAAGCAGTTATTTACAAAAAACACAACCTACAAGCAAGTATTTGTTGCTTGTATGACCTGCAAGCATGGTGTTGAAAGACAAAATATGTCATCTCTGAGTATCATATGAATTGAGTTATTCTCAGCACACAGGTACATAAATTGGAAAAAGAAAAAAAAACAATGTTCGGCTATTTTTAACCATCTTTTTTTTAACATCCAGTGCACTCTCATTTTATTATTTCAGTAGGTTGTGAATCAACTGTAATGGAAGCACTAATCCCTTAATTGCATCTCAAAGGAGATGAGGATCATTGTCTTGGAACCGTGAATATCTGTGCCAACGTCTGGGGCAATCCATCGTGCGACTGGCAAATTTGCTAAAACTACGTTAAAACCGAAGTCCTTTGTCTGGACCTCCAATGTTTGCATTTTCTAGACGTTTCTCTTGTGAAACTAAATAAAAAGGTAGGGCATTGTCAAACACGTCTGATCTCTGGTTTAATACAGAGATCAGACGTGTGATTACATCGATTAAAACTAGAATCTTTTCCAGTCACGAGCAGCCAGACTGTTATCAGTACTGTGGGGAATGCGTCTCATCAGTCTGCTATAGGATGAAGCAGCTCTGCTTTGTTTGTATTTCTTTAAACCAATCATCTTTAAAACAGATAATAAAGTCATCAGCTCTGTGCACCCGCCATCCACCCCAACCTCCTCCTCCTCCTGCTGCCTCTGATGCAGACAATAATGTGACGCTTCAAAACCAAACAAAATTAAAGAAGAAACAAAGCTCGTCTCTGCATGTATTCCAGCCAGCGATTCTGTTACTGTTTATTTACACAGCTACATAGTTTGTAGGAGATTTATTGGACAAACATTCGGAGCGATCCACTCGGAGATATTTCACTCTGGACAAACATGTGTACCAAGCAGTCAATCAACAGTATGATTCCTAAAGGGACCACTGTAGCTAAAGAAAATCTACTTTAAACCCCCTGTATCCCTGCACATTCTTTTCTGTGTATCAGAGTCTGGCAGTATCCCAGATCACAGCCCTATTCTTTGAGTTCTACTGCTTTTTTTTCCTGGAAAAGAATCCATGACTCATGCTAAATGCCTGATATTAAGTTAACGATGTGTGCTGCTGCTGCTACTGTGCCGCTGCACATTGGTTGACTCCTGGTTGGACTGATAATCGGAGCCGCAGATTAACATGCTGCACATGGCCGTCTCTGCTTTACCTCCTTCTGCGTTCACCCGTCTTCATTTCGCATTTGTGAAGCGCTGGAGAGTGAGCAGCCATTTTCCAGGAGATAGCATTCAGTGGTGTCAGCTCCTCTGACACCAGAAAAAAAAAAAATGTTTTTAGCATATCTTAACATGACTTCCAGCACATCACCTTGGCCTCTGTAGGTTGAAAAGTTGGGAAGAGGAGAGTTATTCCCCTCTGCAGGACCTTTGGAGACCCAGTAATGTGAGGGGGGGAAAAAAAACACAGCAAGACTTGTACCATCGACAGAGAATGCAGTCGAGGTGACCTGAGCAGCGAGCGTCCTGAGCAGTGATTCCCCGGTTAGGTTTCTGGCTGGGAACCATTGACTGCATGTCATTCCCCTACTCTCTTTCCCTACATTTCTGTTTCTCTCTCTCTGCACTGCTACTATGAAATACAGGCATAAAAATAATCTGAAAAAGAAAAAGCCTGTTGGTCTTGACTGTCTGTGGGAATGCAGCACGACTGTATTTACAATAAGAATAAGGAAACACATGCTCAAAGCAAGTAAATAACGTGAATAGCTCTAAGTTTTTAAATAACTAACTCTCTGATATCTTATTTCTGAAGAGAGCGCCTTTTAGACAACACGTATTTAGAATGACGGTGAAGCTGGCCGGTGCGTGCAGCTGAATTCCTGCCCCCTGGCTGTTTATTGCTTTTGCGTGAGACATGGACAGCCTCCAAACTTAATGGACACCAATTCCCTGCATTTTGAAAGGCAAACATCTACTGCTGTTGGAGACCAACCAGGAAAAAAAAACAACTCATAAAATGTATTGCAATCAGCTTGCAGGCGAGAATTCGCTGCAAAAATGGGCAACTTCAGGTTTTATTCAGTGGAAGTTTTAATCCCTGATGTACGCATCATTGGTTAAGAAAATAAAATAATAAAAAAAAATCCAAGAAATTCTTAAATGCTTTCCCCAATAATCTGTGCAGTTTACTGCAGCAGCCCTTGACTGTTAGACCTGATAATTGCTGCAGCTGTCTGGACAGGATCAAAGGAGACATCTGGATGGATGGGTTGAGGATTTCCATCAGCCACATCTTACGGTCATTAACCAGCGGTCTCCAAGACCCCACGTAAGTGCTGAGGCCTGTTTGGTTTACTGTCAGTAGCCACGCTTTCATGTCAAGCAAATTTGAGATGTTGCATAAAGTCCTCGTTAATGGATTTCAATCAGGAAAAGTGTAATTACTCTTTTTTTTTGTGGCCATTGTCCATGCTGCCTGGAAACAGAAAAGAAAGAAGCCAATACAGGTGATAGGTCATGTGACTGCAGTGCTTGTTATCTATTTGTCTGTTTGTTAAAAGGTGTTTTTTATCACCCATTAACTCTCAACCTCCTCAAGTCAGCTTCAAACTTTTTCTTTGCAAAATTATCCTTTTCAAATCTTGCCTATCATCTTTTTTCAAATGCAACACTCCAAAATGTCCAGCAGTGTGGAAACATGGCTACCGACCGAGTTCTTTGTCTCCTCTTTTTGATGTTTTGAAGTCTCCCCGCTGTGTGTCTAACTTTTTACTCTCCACCACCTACAGGAACACAAGCTAAAGGTTAGACTTTGATGCTGGAGTATGAACATGTTCACCAATTTCTTGATGAAATGGAGCAACTACAGGACGAGCTTATAGTCCAGCATCAGGCTTGAGTTTCACACCAACACTGAACCTAATTCATGCGACTCCGATGACACGACTGATGTCATTTGTGCAATTCAGTGATGGTAACAGTCCAAGCCCAACGCTACACTGCTAGGAGAGAATTACAAAGCCCCCTCTTGATCAGCTCACTTGATATTCGTTTCTGTTTGTCGGAGTCACAATCCTGGAGGATTAAAATGGCAGAGGAGAGAAGATAATGACACTCGAGCTGTCTGGATAGGTAAAAGAGAACTGTAAAGGTGCAAATTTTCCCCGGGAGCAAAAACATTAGGTGGCTTTCTCGTGGAAGATAAGGTCATCAGAGATTAGAGGAGAAGTTTCCTGCTGCACATGCAGGTTAACGGAAAGTGTTAGTGCAGCCGTAAACCTCAGATTACAGCGAATCTCTGGTGTCCACATTAAATCCAATTATAGCTTCCTATATGCAAACCCTCCAAGTCCCTTCATTGCATAAGAATGATTTACCTGCTTGAAAAAACACACACACACATCTACTATTACAATTAAAGTTTAGCCATGAGAACACAACAGAACACTCATAGGATAATAGTGTACTATAGGGTTGGACTGCACATTAAAGATGCTTCTTTAACCTGAGAGACAAAAAAACAGGAGATGATTAAAAAAAAAAAAAGAGGGAAGAATAGAGGAAGAGGGTTGGCACAACTTGAAGGAAAAACCAGCAAAAAGTGTTGCAGTGAGGTGTTTGGCTACCCAGAGTCTTGAGGAGGTTTCACACTCCTTGGCAGAGCTTCTCTGGAGCACTACTGAGGGATCGAGCACCACTGTTCCATTAAATATTCATTCATTTGTTGTTGTCATGATGGTGACAGAGTCTGCTGTCAAACATGTTGGTGCAGAAACTCCCACCGGCGTTCAACTGGGCTGAGATCTGGTATATGGAGATCATATAAAGCCTTGATTGTTAATTTGTGCCGCCCCGACAGTTCAAATCTTGATGGATGGATTTGGGATGTTCACCTTATTTTTCACTCATCTGTATATTTTCCCTGTAGTACGGTGGTTAGCACTGTTAAATGAGGGTTTGGGAGAGTGCTGGCCAGCTGGGGTCCTTCCGTGTCGAGCTTTCATGTTTTCCCAGCACCTGCACAGGTTTCCTCCAGCTGCTCCAGCTTCAAAGACATGCACCACGGGTTAATTGCTGATTGTAGGTGTGAGTGTGCACGGCTGTGTGTTAACCCTATCTGTTAGTGTCCAAGACGTACGCCGACTCTTGCCCAGAGACAACTGCGATGGGTTCCAGGATAAAGCGAACGTAGTTAATGGATGCATGCGGTCGTTTGTCTATGCAGAGCTTTCAGGTTCAATGCCAGACCTTCCATTCCACAAATGGACTCCATTTCACTTAATTTCACAAATGTTCAGGCACAAGCAGCCTTTACATCAAACATGTTCAATGGAAGTGCTTTACTTCCCTTTAAAACCGGTACAACCTGTTGGCAGCTCACGCCCTCTTGTGGCCTAAAAGGTGCATGATTTCAAAGACTTGCAATGCTAAAAAAAAAAAAACATAAAAGTTTGATTAATTTAGATATCTGGACCCATATAAATTCAAACTTTCACGCACCTGCTTGAAAACTGAAAGATACGTAGGATTGTTCAAAAACTTTTAACAACACATCTCGAGCCAATTACTTGAGCACAATGACATGAGGGGAGGAGTAATACTGTTTCTGTGGTGGACCTGCTCCTACACGGGGCCACAGCTTTGTGGGTTAGTTCAAATATCCCCTGCTGGGGGGGCTGCTGTCCAAACACAAATGATTAACAACCACAGTGCAAAACTGGGTCAGCGGGAAAAGGTCGCTGGAGACCAGGTGAGGGTTCTCCTGGGACGGTGTAGTTCAGCTCAGCCTGGTTGTCTTCTCTTCCTCCAAAGGACGGAAAGAATCAGTGAACACGGCCTGGTTCAAATATATATCTGCAGTGGAGGTTTCTGACAACCAAGTGTGCTGGCAGAAGGGCAATAATAGTAGTTTTCTTCTCTTACTTAATTTTTTTAAACATCATTTAAGCATTTTCCAGTTGGAGTCATCCATCCATCCATTGTCTTTACACCGCTTAATCCTCACTCGGGTTGCGGGGAGGCTGGATCCTATACCAGCTGACTCAGGGTGAAGGCAGGTTCACCTGGACAGGTAACCAGTCTATCACAGGCCACACGTAGAGACAGACAACCAAGCACACTCACATTCACACCTACAGACAATTTAGAATCACCAATTAACCTCAACATCTTTTTGGACTGTATGGGAGGAAGCTGGAGAACCCGGAGAGAACCCACGCTGCACGGGGAGAACATGCAAACTCCACCGTGACGCGAACCGGCAGCCTTCTTGCTGCGAGGCAACAGTGCTACCAACTGCACCACCATGCAGCCCCACTTGGAGTCATTGAAGATTAATTTGAAAACTTAATATTAATCAACTTTACAGCAACTCCATCAGTTGCCTCCTTGAGGCTGCTGGTCAGCTTGTGGTATTTCATGTGTTCAGTGAGAAGACTTGTTAAGACTCTGTTTGTTGTCCAGGATGAGAAGCAAGACAGAGAAAGGTCAAAACACGTTTTCCTGTTTGAATGTAGGCTTTGTGTTATATTGTGTGTTCAGTGCAGTACCAGTGTCTTAACCTTTACCACAATGTGCCTATAAAATGTAAAGCAAATGTCATCCTCTTGTGTGCATTTCTTATTTTTCTTTTTTTACAAAGACCCAAAACATCTTATTTGTCCTTGTGTGACCTGAAAATCTCTCCACTCCAGCAGTTCTGGCGGTTTCAAATTCTGCTTATTCAGTTTCGGGGGCTCGGGTGCCTCCCATAGGGGCTTAAAAAGAAGATGCAAAAGGTCATGCGTGTAAGTCTTTTGCCAAACAGATAAACCCAGCTCATCAAAAAGCAGGTTCAGTGATTGGATACTGCAGCTAATTTGACAGAATGTGCCGGATAACTCATCTGCACTTCTTCTTCTTTTACTAATTAAATCTAATCAACAACTCGGTTCACTCCAGTTGTTTAGAGTCACTTGTTTTCTGATTTAGCATCTTATTAAAATTAATGAAACACTATAGTTCATCATGTTAGCTATGATTACTTTTTTTTTTCTCCCCTCTCCAGTAGTAATTAGGTTACTACATTAATTCAACACATTATGAATCCTTCACACCACAATCTGAATTCTTGGTCGGTGCATAAACTAGTAGCCGTGATAGTAAAGGTGTGAATCAGCATGAAGTAAATGAGCGGCGATGGCAGCGAGGATATAAAACTAACCCGTCTCTTACGATTTTTAGCTACAGAGGCTTAAAGAAACGAATATTACTTTGCAATTTGCTGCCTTTGAAAGCGAAAGAAGATGGCTCATCTTTTTGAAATATGAATTTGTTGCCTCTACATTCTTCATAATGTCATCTAGTGCCTTTTTTTTTTCTTTTCTCTTCATGCACCAGCTGAGTAATCTTTGAAGACTATGCACTTCTTACTAAATAAGCCAGCAGGGAAAGGGGACTTCACCTCCCTCACCGAGTCCACGCTCCGCCAGTTTTCACTTTGATGGCACATATGAATTAGGAATCCCCAGCGCGGCGGAGGAAGACACGGAGACGCGACTCGTCCTCCTGGGGTGTGCAGATGGATAATGTGTATGCAGTGCAGAGAAATCAGCTTTTGTCACAGTTAAGAGCCAGATCCTGTTCCAGCCTTCGTCTTATGATACCTGTTTTATGCAATTCAGTTCAATGCATTTTCTTTTGTTGTTAGTCTTGAGGTAGTAATTCAAGTGAAAAGCCACAATAGTATCTGAAATCTATATTCAGGCTGCAGCAGATTCGTTTCGTTTGATATGATAAGCCTGTGGTGCAGCGACAGAAAGACCTGCAAGTGTACAGTGTTTTTAAAGTAGTACTAAAGGACAACGTGTACAAGGAAAATTCATACAAAATAGTTCATCATTAATGCTAAACAGTCCTAGCAGCAGACAAATAAGGTTGCTACAGCGACATCAGCACCACATAAAAGGAAAAACTATGTCATCCGCCTCCCACCCCCTGCTGGGTGGCTGTTATAATGACGTGCTGGTGTATAGCCGGGGCCAAAGCACAACCCCCACCGCCTGAATTTAAAAAAAAAAGAAGAGACTCAGAGACATCGATTGCTCGTCCACTTTAAGAGGCAGACGCATTTAGAGCCCTTCAAATCTCTCAATCCACTACCTTTTTTTTCTTTTTGTGAGCTCAGTGAAGCGTATCGCCCCCAAGCAGCCACTCACAGCGCACAGGTCACCTACTTTTTGTTGGGAACATGTGAACTATAACAATCAGTCAGAGCCTGCAGCACCGCCTTCAACTTGTCAGCGCCACACATGGGGAATGTTTTTTAGCTTCATGTACATGTCTGCAAAGTTATCTGAAAGAACAGAAACGTTGACAGTCTCATTACGTGATTGGCTCCAGCGACATTAAAAATTATGTTTAAAAATGAATGAGAGATTCAGTCTTCCTACCCTTATTGCCGACAAGTTTCTACATGCATTTGAACAGACTTGCATCATTTTTCCATCTCCCACTTAAATGCAAGGTTGGCAATTTGCGATCTGTGATTTATTATAAATCAGCTGTCAAAGGAGACCACAGTGTAGATTTAGAAAGAACTGATCAAGTTTCACTCAAACTCTTTTTATTTTTTCACCATGCTGATGGATGCTGAGAATATAGCAAACAGTGTGTTTTGTGAAACTAAACTGTTTCTTTCCCCCCTAAACAAAAAGACAATATGCACACAGTATGAGAGATGCTTGAGTTAGTGAACGGCGTTGTTTCGCCTCAGCGCCATCCAAGAAGCTGTGCGTGCTCGATGAGATCAATCCAACGGGAGGAAGCTGCTGATGGGGTTCTCTGATGCTGCGTGCATTCTCAAAATAATGGCAGATTTTACCCAGATGGACGGACACAATGATCGCCACCGAGGCCAAATTATATATCGCCTCTCAATCGTTTTTGTTCTAGTTTGATAAAAGCAAACTGTTTAACTCTCAGTTTAGTGACTAAGAGCAAAACGCTCGAGGTGAAAAATGGATTGTGGGTTATGCATAATTATCTCACCTGTGAGTTGTGTGCATTTCAAAAGGGAGCTTTTAACTTGTGAATACTCTCACTTAAATGTGCCTGTGCTAATATCTTATAAAAGGTTTTTTATTTTTTTTTATCCCTACACCCAATTGTAAGCTTCGATTTTTCCTAGAATAAAAATAAAACGGTCACCGTCAAGCATAGCTTCATGACCTGTGTGTCATTGGAAAGGACACGCCAAGGGCCAACCAGCACAAACAATGAGTGGTTGTCTGGGGTTAGGAAAAGCCTAGAGTGGGAAGAAAAGAACAACCCATCCTTTGGTCACACAGAGGATGTTGTCTGTTGGTTGTCAGAAAAGTCCTTTGGGGTCCCGTTGGTCTTTATGTCGGGATGTCTTTAGGTATTTAAGTACGATGCACTGGACAGTAAAAAACAATCAAATGTCACGCGCATTATCAGATTTGATGCCTTACTTTCGGTTTGGGCTATTTTTTCTTGCCGTGATCTGAAGCGAGCAAATCTGTGACAAATAAGTGGCTGCTGGTGTCTCAATTAGCATCACAGGAGTCTTAGAATCAGCCGAGAAAAGTTCTTATTTAAACTCAGACAAGAGAAAGTAAAGAAGGGTTGTCTAAAGAAGATAAGTAAGCAAGAAAATAAATGGGTGGCAAACATGGTCAAGGTACAACAGCACCAGCTCCAAACAGCTGCTAGTACGAGAAAACTGCAAAAAGTTTAAGGTCCATCGACAACCTCGCTGGACATGAAAGAGAAAAATTGACTGAACAGAAGGAAAGTTCGAAGGAGGGACAAAGAATGAAGAAAACCTTCAAAACAGACACAAGCTGACCTCAAAGTTCAAAGTAAATGATTGTCTGGTTTCACAATAGCTTGCTTTCTGAATGAAGGTGGACTGAGCGAGGCCACGCTGTTCAAGGGGAGTCATAAAGAAGCCAAACTGATCTGGATCTCTAAATGATCTAAAATAGGAATGTTTTTTTTTTTCCCCATCTCATGCATGTAACAGTTTGAAATACTTCCTGAATCTAAGTGCAAAATCTTTCAACTGTCAGATCTCCAAATAGCTTCCATCTTAATATTTTTTTACGCTAATATTTCAAGGTGTTATTGAGAAACGATGCATGATTTAGGCATGATTCTGCTTCCTTGAAAGTAAAATATATGAAACACCTGCGTCTGCAACGTACCTACAAGAAAATCCCTAAAGACTGAACATTCATGACATCTCCAAGTGGAGGAAGTATTTTAAAGAAGCATCACTGTCAAGAACTCACAGGTGGACACAAACACAGACAGGTTCAGGCATAAAAGGCAGGTTAATTATCAGTCAGGGTTCGGTACACAGGAGATCAATCAGACAGGCAGAGGTGTCCAAAAACGAGAGGCGAAGGGCAAGGTCAAAAACAGCTCCACGGTCGTACACAAACAGACTATGGCTGTGAGAAAACGCTGGGACGAGGGCCGTGAAGTACAACGAACTGGCAACGAAACTGTGAAACACACGAGGTAATATACACGAGGTAATGAGGGAAGATGGGAAACAGGTGAGGAAAAACCATCAGGTAGCAGGTGTGATGAGACGGGGCAGGGCATGCAGGAAGTAAAGCTAAGACAACAGGTCAGTGCTTTCAAAATAAAACAGGAAAGACGACATAAAATGTGCAGAACAGAAACTTGACGGACGTGACAATCATATCATTTTTGAGAAAGTGAGGAAGCGATCATAAAGTCCAGCAAAAGGGTGGCTATAAAAGAGTAGTTCAATTATTAAAGAACAAACAAAAACCTACATTTAGCCACTTCTTTTGAGATCACAAAACACCCAAAACGTTAGATTTTTTTTCAGATTTGTTCTTTGGGGATTCCAGGAGGGTCGACTACCTTATTATTATTATTATTTTTAAATATAGAGCTCCAGGGATTTATTAGCCAGAAAAACCACTAATCATGCAATCATCAACTGTGCAGCAGCCCAAATTAGTGGCCAGCTAAATTACCAGTAAACAAGTTGGTTATTGGAACAGAAATCCAGACGCACCATTCGTCATCTGGACTATTTAGTCTTATAATCCTGATGCTTTTTAAAAAGGTGCACTGACAGTTAGTTACCCATGAAACAAGCAAACCAACAAAACAAACACGTAGGCAGGAAACATAATGACTTTAACTGCAGCTCCCTGTCTCGCAGTTTTTAATAAACCAGATCCAGAACAGATCTGCGCCACAATTTATTTGATTCTCTCCCTTTGCCCAAACAAGTAAAAAGACAGACAAAGGGCAACGAAAACATACCTGCGCCTGTGTTCCTATCTGCTAATTCAAACAGTTGGTTATCCATCAGAGATGCCAGTTATTGAACTAATTATACATCCAGCCAGCCAGGTGTCCAGGCAGACAGCCAACGAGCTGCAGAGCAGCCAATAAACTAGTGTTTACTACAGTAAGTGTGGGTTTTTGACACGTCTGTGGGGTCTCGATTTTTGTTTGCACTCGCTGATCTCCCCTTGTATTCTTTCTTACCTTAAAATGAATGAAATCACCCAATACTTTGGCTGTTTCGTCAGATTTTTAAGTCTCATTTTGTCTACTCTGAATTAGGACTTAGGTTTCTTCTTTTCAGACAATAGAATTTAGGAGATGGTTCTTTACCTGACATGTTTCGACTGGAACTTCAGTCTTCCTCAGAGGCGTCAGCTGATCGCAGAACCAATACAATGAGCAATAAGGAAACGCAACATAAACACGGCCGTCAAACCCCACATCAAACTCCGACAGTTATTAGTTCATCCCAAGGACAAAATAGAAAACGATCAAAAATGCAACGTCATATATGAAATACTGTGCACGTACATTGGGGAAACGGGAAGGAGTTTTAATATCAGAAAAAAGGAACATCAGAATGTGTGTGAAAAGGTTACAACAGGACGAACAGAAAAACAGAAAGCCGAACAGGAAAACTACAAAATAGCAACATCAGACCACTGCAAATGACAGAACCACATCATGGACTGGGACAACACAAGAATCATAACATCAGAAAGAAATAAACACAAAAGGTTCATCAAGGAGGCCATCGAGATCAGAAGACGGGGAAGAACGACGATCAACCGGGATGAAGGCACCTTCATGCACCTCGGACTCCCTCCTGTAGGCACCGGCGGGCGGCGGGGGGCGTGGCCAGTCTGACAGGACTGACAGATCTGTTAGATTGGCCACGCCCATAAGGAACACCAAATAAATGACACGTCACGGCGGTCAGCTGACGCCTCTGAGGAAGACTGAAGTTCCAGTCGAAACATGTCAGGTAAAGAACCATCTCCTAAAATTTCTGTTGTCTGAAAAGAAGAAACCCAAATACTCAACTTGACTTGTTTTTTCTTTATTGAAGGACAACAATGACAAATTCCAACATTACAGTGTGAAACCAACTCCACTTCACGTATCAGAGACACATTAAAAGTAAAAGAGACATTATCATAAATCTATTCCGAAGTCCAACTTGACTAACTCATAAATGTGTGAAAGCAGACCCACTGATTCAAAATGTAAAACTATCATTAATTAGCACCTATCCACCTATGCCGGCCAGCCAGATGCTCCTCATTAGCTCCATCCTAACTGATCTTGGCGAGTTTCATTTAGTGTCCCCAGCTGCTTGCTTTATGAAGACAAAGAAGGGTGTAGGGCAGTGGCAGCTCGTATGAGGAGGGCTTGTTGAAATCTCCCTGCGAGGAGAGATAAAAGGGGAAAGTAAAGTGTTGGATGTTCTTTGGGTTAATTGCGTTTGACATCTATCCTTGCCTCATGCGCTTCTCTTGTGAGGTTGCGCTCCGTGAGACGGGACGGGGTGCAGGACTGGGTGCAGATGAACAGAGGGAGTCTTGAAGCTGCGTGTCAAGGAAAGGGTATTGTAAGGATACATAGGTTCGGCTTTGATCAGGCTGAATGCTCGGCTGAAGGGTGCTGAGGAGGAGGGCGGGGTTAATACTGGAAGGAGGGTAAAGTAATGCCAGTACGGTGCATGACTTCTTGCTGGCAGCATGAACATTAACTGTCATGTCGTATTTTGCAATGTGCAGATATTGTGTGGAGGCATTTTGCAAAAAAAATTTGAATTCTGTTCACATTAAAGCACTAAAGCTCCTACACTGATACTTGATACAAGAGATCCTGTTGGAATAGGATCACAGCCAGGCAACATGTCGATGCTCCAATTCATGAGTGCTCAGTACCACATTATTACAGGAGTGCTCGGACCGCATCCATCTTCCAACTTGACCTCCGTTTTGATTCCAACTACTACTTGTAAATTGTCGTGACTGAATCTTTTACAGTTCTGATGTTGTCGTGTTGACAAAATCTCTCCACAGACGCCTAGCAGACGGCCTGCCAAAGTTCTCAAAACTTCCTTTAAGGGGGTTTCTGTTGCAGTGTTGTGGCTATTAATTAGCACGTGAGGTTGAGGTACACTGTTTTTAAAAAACATTCACATAACTGGTGCACTCTCAGCTAGCTTCTAGCATTTTGTATGATATAGTGGTGGCATGTTCCTATAGACGGGTGGTGCAGTTGGTAGCACTGTTGCCTCGCAGCAAGAAGGTCGCCGGTTTGCGTCCCGGTGGGGGCGCCGGGATCTTTCTGCGTGGAGTTTGCATGTTCTCCCCGTGCAGCGTGGGTTCTCTCCGGGTTCTCCAGCTTCCTCCCACACAGTCCAAAAACATGTTGAGGTTAATTGGTGATTCTAAATTGTCCGTAGGTGTGAATGTGAGTGTGCTTGGTTGTCTGTCTCTAAGTGTAGCCCTGTGATAGACTGGCTACCTGTCCAGGTGAACCTGCCTTCACCCTGAGTCAGCTGGGATAGACTCCAGCCCCCCATGACCCTAGTGAGGATTAAGGTGTATAGATGATGGATGGATGGATAACTGGGGTACTCTCAGCTAGCTTCTCTTGCACAGTGGTAACACGTTCCTATAGATATTGTGTTACACCGTATGTTCAAAGAAGAACATTTTGAACAAAATGAGAGTGCATTAAGGACTGAAAATTGAGAGCAAAAGTAGAGATGCAGGAAAAGGGATAGAGAACACATCACCGAAAAAAAGAAACGTCCTTTAACATTCCCTACCATTCCCCTATTTAAAATCAATACAAAAAAACCTCTGCTTTTCTTCCCTCCAACCCCAAAATGCGATTTAATGGTTCTGTATAAATTCCCCCCGTTGGCCGAGAAACAGCAAAGGCACAGCTCTCGTGGTGACGCTTTGCCATCTTTCAGTGTTCTGTCACCTGTATTCTGCATAAGCCTACTGTCCCAGTCATTTACGACGGGTCCATTTGCATTAATATGATATTGGCAGTCGTGCCTGGACAGCTGGACACTGCCGTTACCCACAAATCCCTGCTACACCCTGTTTGGGAGCAATAATACTTTCGGTTTCCTTAGAATAATTTCCAGACAGAATTAGTCTGACTCCCTCAAGCTAGACACATGCCAGAGTAGACTGTAAATGAGACTGGATGGCGCTCTGTTCTTCCCGGAGCTGAGAAGCAGAGATGTGAATGCTTAATGTTGTTGTTTTTTTACACGGGAATTAGGATCTACATATGGTCTGAGTCATCCAGCAATTCATTGAAGTCAATCGATGAGTCAGCCGTATGAAATTTCAACTTCTATCACTCAAACGCATTTATTAGGCTGGCTCTCCTCCCCCTCCCCCCCTCCAGCTCGTTCCTTCACACACCCACCACCTCATTTAATGTCGCACTTGCACTCTCGCTCGCTCCATCCATCCCACCCACACTCCCTTAATTGCTCTCTCACTTATTCAGCGCCGCGCATTCACCGATTCATAAGCCTCGTCATTTGCTTACTCATTCACACGCACTCCCTCACTCTTACCTCTACACGTCATTTACGTACTCGCTCGGTCGTGCACTGACTCAGTGGTCCCAAAAATGGGGGCGCCTTGAGGACAGGCCGGGGGTTCTGCAGGATCTCTCATATAGTTCATTTATTGTAGCCACGTTTCACCACATTTTTAAAATAATAAATGAACAGCAACATTTACATTTATGAAGTTTTCTGTTTTCAAACTTGCCAAGACGGAGAAAAAAAACAAAACAATGAATATCAAATTCACTGTATTTTAAACTGTTTACTATGCAGTTGCAGCTAATGACATGAAAACTTATAGTTGGAAGCTGTCAAAGCAACACAACGCGCCCTCTGGCTCCACAGTTTCTCCGCAGCTCAGTCGTTGGACAAACAGTGACCATCGGAGCGAGCAATGGCCGCATTTGACAGAGCGAGCATCGAAGAAATGCTTGTTTATCTCAGCCTTCAGCACACAGCGAGACAAGTGGATCTGAGTCGACTAACAAAATGAAAATGGCCAACAGCTTACTGGACGGGCATTTGGCTGCTTGTCTGCACTGCCTGCAGTGCTGTGCAATTCCAATATCATATATATGATCTTGCTCGCTCTCATCTCTGGTATATGTTGTCAGTGAGCCAGTAGAAAGGCCTGCAACCATTTTATTGTTTGTTTGAGTTTTTTTTTATTTTTTTTGTGCACCGTAGATAACACCAAATTGTAATTCTGGAAGAAACTACAAATATTTACCAGCTTGTTTTATTGCATGGATTATTTTAAGTTAAAAATGTGTCTGTAAAATGCTGAACATCTCCTGAGGAAGAGCCTATATTATATAACCTGAACAGAATAGAATCTGTGGCTTTAAAAGAACAGATAAGCAGATTTTTTAGAAGGATCTGCTGGGTTTGTCAAACATAATCTGTTTTAAAATAAAAAATAAAATTTCATAAAGTTAAAACAATAACAAAAAAAACATTCGTCCACTTTTTTTTTTCTTCTCTAGAATGCTAATACATAAGGGCCACGCACTGGAGTTATAAGTCCGACTGATCAATAGGAGAACCAGCAGAATTCTGATGGACCGAGCTATTGATCAAACTGCAAAATGAAATGGATGAATTCATAGGTGGTGCCAGGACATCATGCCTGGGGGTGGCTGAAGCGATTGGACGGACTTGATGGCAGAACGGATGATCGATAAGCAGTCTTCATTCTACTCCGTCTCATACTGTAAAATGTCAATTTCAAGAACCTGCAAATGATGAACGGTGTTGATGGCACACTGTGTTAATGAGCCAGAACCTGGCTTCTGACCCACAGCTCAGACACAGTGCTGCCCACTTATGGTCATACCGCTTTATAGAATATCTCGTTTATAATCATTTCCTGTATAACCTAAAGTCAAACAGCCTGTTTATTGTCATAGAATAATGTCATAATCCTGGTTTTTGTCATAACAAAATTCCCTGAAATTGATTCTAGGGGTAACTTTTGCCCATTTAAAGTCACGATCGACCGATCGTTACGGCTCATGGGCCGAGCGTCGGTCATGCGTGGCAGATTATCACACGCCGGTCAGCCGTGGAAGGTAATGTGTTTGTTTGTTTGTCAGTTAGCTGCTCACAGACTTCTTTCTGCCACCTGCTGACGGCTCCTGCTGATGGACATTTTCTGTTGAGGGACATATTAATATGTTGATGGACCTTCTTTCCTTAAATACTTTACTTCCCTAATACATGCTAAATACGTCCGATATACAGCGGGCCTTGTAGATGGTGCTGGTCCAGTATGTAGGCTGGTTTTCACACCCAAACTCGCCGCTATCTTGAAGCCCACTTCTTGGGATATCCCGGATGTAGTCATATTTCCATTCGGACTGCGGCAGCACTGAATATGTTGAGGTGTCGGGTTGTTTCGTTGCAACCCGACATCACGTGACTCCATAAAGATGAACACAATGAATGGTCACATGTAACTGCACTCTGGGGCTGTGACCTATTTGTCCACCAGAGGACATGAATACAAGAGGCAACGTGTTCACTAGTGTGTTCACTTAAAGGGAGAGGTGTAGGCACCTGACAACTAATCACAAAATGGGGCAGATCTTGAGCTGCATATTTCCCACAAACCAAACAGGCAATAATCCAACACAGGCTAATAGCAACGTAGCCACTGTCAGGAAGGAAAACCGGCAAATGCAGACTGTGGGAATGCATACATTAATGGGCTTATCAATATCACCGTCCCATCATGAAGGCACGAGTATCTGACCATAATTACAATAGCACTATTGCATTAAAGGCATTAATTCGGTGTAACCTGTTCTTATGACGTATGCAGAAGTTAAAGTCTCATTCTTCCAGCTGTAACCAGGGCAGCAGTGTTTAACGGTCGTGGGAACAAGTAAAAAAACAATCATTCAAAACAGTAAATAGGCTTACTGCAAATCTCATACGGTCAAGGCTTTAGTGCCTTAATCGCTCTCTGTTTTAGGATTATGTCACTATGCAAAGCCCTATAGAAAAATGAAATTGCTTTCTAATTACTTGCAGTAAACATAAGAAAATATGACACGAGGAAGACTGGAGGTCTCCCCACTAAGGATCAACATATCTCATCGGGTAAAGACATTGATTTGCTAAAAACTTTCACCCTCCTGAGACGCCCTCTCACTATCCATACACCAAACTCCATGGGTGCTTTAACACACGTTATCTGTTTGAACATAACTTTCTCCGGAGCTGGTTGCACCAAGGAGTGAACCACCGTACTAACTCCAAAAACCCATTGTTAAAGAGTATGTTGCTAACCCCAAAACCTGTTTCACACGACAGGCCAAAACAAAACCAAAGTCGAAGTAGCAAAAAAAACTAAAACAAAAGGAGCAGAAAAATAAATCCAGGTAAGTGAATACAACAGGACATAAGCCAAGGCTGGGTACAAGGTGCAACAAAAAGGTTTCAGAAACTAAACAAGGTACAAACGGTGAATGCTGAACACATGATACAAGGAACATGGACAAGAAACTCAGACAGCTGAAGATGAATCAGTAGATGAGTTCTGCTGCCTTCTAATGGCTGCAGGGGTTTACTGAGGAAGAGGCTCATCACAGCGCGTGAAGCAGCCATGGACAACAGATAATGTAAGAATATTCATTAAAGAGAAGTGATTTACTGACTTTCCTGCTTTATCAATGTTATTTTGATGCTGATTTGAACACATGTTCTGGCTTCTTATTAAAATAGTCGGTTTACATTTTGAACTCGTGTCCATTATTTCTGTGTCAGTTTGCTTTTGCTGATAAAGGCACTGAAGTGACGTTGCATCTATTGGAGGCTGGTTCTCACAAGACACTGGGGTGTTATTCCCAGTTACTCACAGCAGAGCGGCTACTGAGACATATTAACCCTTTCAACACTACAGCCCGCTATACCGGTCTGCAGCTTTCACCCCGTCTACCCTGTAGTCCTGTAGTTTAGCAGGCTCCGGTATACTTTCTGTTACGTTGGTTTTGATTGTCTATCAGTGGGAGTCCCTGTATGTGAACAAACGATGCAGTCATGAAATAAATATGCAAATAATAATAATAATATTTGAATACAAAGTTCTCACCAGAGTAACAACCAATTATGCTGCTGCCTGAAAAAATTACGCTGCAAATTGGGCCCATACGTTGTTTTCGAGGGTGCGTAACTGGAAAATATTTAACAACATGGAGTTTCACTACTGTTGTCTTCGTTGCTAATTTGCTAGCGTATTCACCGCTAACCGTTAGCAGCAGCAAAGACCTCCCCTCCCCCGGTACAATGTAAAGGAATCCTGACGAGGACTCTGGCATATAGCAATATATATCCAATAATTCAAGCCAAAGTTACTTAGTGTTGAAAAGGTTAAACGTATGGATAATGTTGGAAAGTTATTGTGCAATGATAACAAAAAAAGTTACCATTGTGTACTGAGTGTGCATGCTGGCTTTCCAATTTAAGCAGGTGACCAGAGGCTGCTGTTTAATTGGTGCTTCAGAATGTCCACGGGGTGCAGCTCTCTGGAGAAAAGCCCTGCAGCTAAATATTGCAAAATTACAGATGTGTTCAAGAGAAAGAGACATGGTTCGTGTTAAAAAGTGCTAGCAGGCCTGCCCTTAGCAAATCATTATATAGCACCTTCCCTCCTGAGCTGATTTCAAATCTCCAACGGCATCAACGCTTAATCACCGAACAATCAAACGACACGAAAGAACAACATGAGTACTTGTTCTGACTTAGACAACTTAGGAATATTAAGAATTGCATTCTTTATAACTAGTCTGGGTATTTCCAAGGCAGTTTTATGTTATTGCTTCAACACATTTTTATTTTTTTTCCCACACGGACTGAAGTTAATTAGATAGTTTACAAATGATTTAGGTATCAGTGACTGACAGTTACAGGGCAAATTAAATTTATTTCATTATTTTTTTTTAATTGCAAAAACACTGCACTCGCAGCAAAGCCTTGAGGCATTTTATCTACCTGCGGTGCACATTTATGAATAAAACAAAACACTGATATAGTAATTTGATGAACTGCAGGCAGACACAGGGGCGGTTTGGTCTTTGCAGATGGAGTCGACCAAGTCCTGCAAAAAAAAAAAAAAAAAAGAGGATGGAGCTGGTGGGTCCTTCATCTAGGCCCAGGGGGTTGGAATCAATTGATCTTTCTAATGGGGCCAGGATTAATATGCTTGCTCATTAGTGTCATTGCTTTTTGGTGTTTTTTTTTTCCTGAGAGCACCTAAATCAGCTGCAAAATCCTCACAGGTATTTTTAGAGTCTTCATATACTGTGATTAATATGCAGCAAAAAATAAATAAAAAATGATGCTACAGTTTGCATGTCAGGGTTCTCCACTTTGAAATAATCTCTTAAGAACACCCCCCACACACACACACCACCCGTATTGTCAATTTGGGAGAGTATACAGTCCACTTTGGGAGTGTCATTAAGCTGACATTGATCAACGGCTTCATTAGAGGCACTGAATGGCTTCCATATCTGAGGAATTTTCAGAGCAGACCGCGCTGATCCATCCATTGAACTGTCGATTAGAGACGTCAGGCTATAAACCAAAGCCATTTCACCAGAACTCCCCACGGACGCCAGGGAGAAAGCAAATGACTATATTTGAACAAAAAAAAAAAAAGAGAGAGAAAAAAACCCTGAAACAAACAAAAGGAGAAAAAAAGAAACGTTTTATTTCTTGTTTCAGAAGTGAAAATACAAAGACTTATGTTACAAGAAAAGGGTACGAATCATTTAGGCAGCTGTTAACGAATCAGTTATTGGAGTGCTTTGCTAAATTTAGGCACAACACTTGAAATCATCATCAGCTATGTCTTGGCCTGTTCTGGCCATTTTTATGTACTTTTAGTTTTGTCTTTATACACCACATAGAAACATGTTTACTGTCCCCATGTTATCTTTTTTTTTTTCCAGCACAACATCCCCTATATGATCTGTGTATTATTTTTTTAACTTGAACCTACTTTTTTTTAAACATTTTGGGCTCAAAAACACCCAAAAAATATAAAATCCGATTTGAAAAAATACATTATTTATTGCAATAAAAAACAAAAACGTACTTAACGAAGCATTTTGGAAGTTGAAAATGTAACCATAGGTTGTAGATGTGAACATGAAAAGGTCAATTTGACATCAAATCAAACTAAATACAAATAATTGCAGCTATATACAAAGCAAGTGTGCCTTTCTTTCTCTTTTTATCGATGCCACTCCTGAAGATAGTTTCTGTCCAGAATGAGCCACATCAGGAGCTGCACTTCCAGGGACTTTCTTTCACTTTTGTTTTGTAAAACGGCAAAAAATGACAAAGATGCTAAAAGAAATGTGTCACATAATTCATATGCTTCCATTTTACGCATGTTTTTTTCATGCATGTTCTTAACATCATATCTACGGTTTAATGTTGTCTATCGATGTGAAACAAAAACTCGGAGAGAGCTTAAAGTCCACACTCTCGAGTGAAGTTGACGGCATTGCCATATGTGTGCTCGTTTTTCTGCCATGACGTCTCAGAAATGTCTTATGATTATATCATGCTGGCGTGACGGCGGACCTCTAAGGGTTTACTTCTTGAATTTCTATATCCTGACCAGAGATCATGCTCTCTGTTGAGTGGATATTTATGCTCTCTAAAGCTTTACAGGGTTCTATGCGTAAATGGCATCTGGATAGGCTGAGGACCCATCTAAGGTAGGCGTCCAAGATGAAATGCATAGCAGCTTTGTTGTTATTTTCACATTAAAGGGTAATTCATGCTTCTCACTACGCATGATGTATATGACTTCATCTTCCCAAGTTTGCGAGGGTCACAGCTTGTTGTGCAAACACCAAACTGTTGATTGTGTTAAGAGGAGAAACTGTACAAAGAGATCTTTTAATAATCCACACCTTTATAATTCATCATTATAACAGCTGTTATTCATGTAAATGGTAAATGCACTGCACTTACACAGTGCTTTTCTACCTTAACGGCACGGAAAGCACTTTACAATGTGTTTCTCATTCACCCATTCACACACATTCATTCACCAATGTGTTTCTCATTCACCCATTCACACACATTCATTCACCAATGACGACAGAGCTGCCATGCAAGGTGCTGCCTGCCATCGGGAGCAACTTCAGGTTCGATGTCTTGCCCAAGGACACTTTGGCCGGGGATCGAACCACCAGCCGTACAATCAGAAGACAACCGCTCTACCACCTGAGCCACAGTCTCCCCCCAGTGTAGTCACTGCCACTCTTTGGGGGTTCTTTGATTTGTACAGGCGTTTTCATGCTGCTTGTCACAGCAGGAAGTTCTAATTTCTCTTTCTGCTTCGTCTGTCCACTGTGCTCGGCACATGTCAGGAATAGTCACACGTACATCCTGTCACCAGCCGCTATATGTTGTTAAAAAAAAAAAGTGCAAAGCCACAGCTAGCTATAGGCTTTCAGAAACAGCCACAGGAGCACCGTCTGTTTCTCTGTGTTTAATATGAGAGGCAATGCAACTGTCTGTGCAGCAGGCCGACACGTACCTATTACCTGATAATTGAATGGAGCGTCATGGAAATCCACTGTCCGCTTTCAAAGTCAGCACCTGTCATGCAGAAAACTACAAATTGGTCTTAAGGCGAGAATGCACAAAACATGGCTGAAGTCCAAGAAAGAGAGGAAGACAGCAGATAGCTCCTCATTACCGTAGAGTGCTTGTGCCTGAGCGGGGCTTTTCCTTTATAGACGGCGGCGGCGGCGGCGGCATGAGGGGGGCTGTTGTTCTTCCGACCGCACGTGTGATCAGGTTCTGTTTGGGGTTTGCAAAGCTGATGTGTTAGAACACAGTCCTGCTTTTTCATCTTTAGCACAGGGGCCACAGAGTGAAGTGGACGGAGGTGAGTTTGCTGATTCACCCTCATCATTAGTGTCTTCATTCAGCCGGGTAGTTTTATCGCGAGGACACACAGCCCGAGGGAGGCCGGCACAGTAGGGGAGAGTGCAGGTATATTCACGCCGGCTGTATTCCACTTAGGGGAGATGGTACTTTTGTGCATGCTGGTTCGCTGTAATGGCTGACTGGGACACTTAAGGGAACTGGGCCATCATTGAGTCCTCCTGTGCTGGTCAGACTGTAACAAGTCAAACTACCTGCTGCGAAAAAGATCTACTCAGGGTGGCGAGACGAGGAAGTAGAGGGGTGGTTTTGTTTTGGTGCGGGAAGAAATGAAAATGAAAGTGATGCCACATTCCTCACGAGGTCACTTGAGTTAGAGGTAATAGGGAAGAAGAGATGTTGTGCTTGTGAGGTAGGAGCCCTAAGTGCTCTTGATCGGTATCAAGTTGAAGACGTACTTTATTATCCTCCAGGAAAATTTGACTTTGGAGTTCCTGCCACACAGAAGCTGTGCTAGTCGTACTGTACATACAGCAGCAGCATCCGTATGGAAACTAAGAGGATAAAGCACCAAAGTTCGCAGAAGTTATAAACAGACAAATTAAAGGACTACTACGTACATTTAAATTCAAACATTTAAAACTAATAAAAAAACAAACAACAACAAAAAAAGGTGCCTCAGTAGAAAGAATTAAAAAACAATAAAACCAAAAATGTCTCAGGATGTGTGAGTGGAGTCCACTATAATGCTCATTGTTATGCAAAACATACCTTTGTGTTCACACAGAGCTTCTCAGGTCTGATTCTAAGTGACCTGGTCTGACATAGCATCATCCACAACACCATAAGTACTACCTGAGCCCTTGTCAAATGCTTCTTCTCTGTAACTGCTATTCAATACATTGTGCCCTTTCTTTTTATTAAACCGAAAACAGTTTTGAATCAAAAATTGATTCTGAAATGAGTCGTCTCACCAAGAATCTTAGGGAGAAGGACTCTCATCCCTTCAAGACAAACTGTTTGGACAGTGAAGGTAGACTTGATGTGCTTACCATCATGGATCAGAATGGTTAAACGATCTTGCAAGATGCTTCTTTCCTACAACATTTCCAGTGTTTCTTTCACTAACCTTTACCCATTTAACTCTCTCAGCTGTGTTATGTTTAAAGAAGCCTGGCCAGTTGCTGAGAACTTCTTTCTTATGACAGTATACAGAAACTAAGGACAGATGAAGTTTGACTCTAACAGCTGGTTTCTTCGGAGAGGTGCTGGTCTCCCTGCTGAGACTCCTTAGCGAGATGTATAGCGGCTTGTTTGTTATCATCCTTCGGGGGGTTTGCCCCAGCCTGTTCCTCACAACTTCCGTCCTTTCAAAGTCTGCAAATTGCAGACACGATGCATGTGTTTTGGCCTGCAGTTGCATTCAGAGGTCTCTAAGTGTTCGAGTTTCCTGAACTCCGTTTCCACGAATGCTTTTCTGCGAGCGGTGTTCAGTGAAGGAGTCACGGCAAGCACGAGGTAGTTTGTTGGGCAAAGTGCTGGCATATGAATTTCAGTCCCATTATGACTTGCTTATACTCCCCTGTGGATGCACCCATGGACAGGTTGTTGTTTCCATGCT
>NW_007579676.1:20528-25375 GCF_000690725.1 Stegastes partitus | reverse complement strand
TACAGTCTATGCATGCGACAGACTGAGGTCACTAAGCAACTTCTTCAGACTTAGTTATGAATTAAGTCAAGCCAAGGTTTAAGTGATTGGTTTGATCTTGTTCCGATAAGTGCATTGACATTATTCAAAGCTGTTTAATCTAATTTATAGTTTCAATAAAAGCCGACTTGCTTTGGAACGTATTCTGTTTCTCTGCTCGGGGATGAGATCGCTATAACTTCGCTTCTCTTTGTGTTGCCGGTGATGAATGTGTAGACTCCACTTCTGCTTAAAGTGAAATTAGATTACAGCGGGGTTATGAATCAGGAACACCTCGTCACATGGCTTTGACTAATCGGACTCATCAGGCGGACCGGGATGCATTTGTCAGTTTCTGTGTGGCTGCTTGGGAAAAAAAAAATACTTGTGGAAATAGAACTATGAAATCTGTCTAAAAAAGCATAAGTGTCGGATATCAGGCTTGTGTTTTCTCATTCATTCATTTGATTTATCCCGACATTAAATCCCGTTGTGAGAGAGGAATAAAGGAAGCACAGCAAGGGAAGGGACAAGAAGATCTACGGCACATCCAGGTTTCAAGGGTAATCATATTTTCTTTGGTTGTACAGTGCCAAAGAATATTTTATCACACTATAACTTTTTCAATGGTCTCTTTAGAGTGCCATCATATTTCACTTTTGGAAACTATGCGGCGCCTACAGTGCTAGCCACTGGCATTTGTGTTTCTCTGATAACCCTGCACTTTGTCGGGATGACTTATCTCTTTATTTTGAAATTTTAAATTCACACAAAAGAGCTGTTGAATATTTGATGAATTCCTGTCAAGCGGGCAATTTTGTCAATCAGATTGGCCCCCTCGTTTAAGGAGCTCACTCTTGGAGTTATGAGTAATTGCGGGAAGATTTCGTGGGATTCACATTCTCAGTACTGCATAAAGATAACGCTCTCACAACATAATGACACAATGCTGTGATGCTGTGGCGAGGAACAATAAATGCAACATAAAACACGGAGCTAAACACTTTTTCAGACATGCATAAAAGACAATACTCTCCATTACCATAATCACAATGATATAATATTCAAATTAATAGATATATAGGGATATCTTTCAGAAGAATGGCTCTGTACTTCCACATACTTGTGTAATTTATACCAAAACGTTGAAGCTGCTGTGGATTCTCACGATAGCTCTACGAGAAACTTCCCCGATGAGCCAAAAATCAAGTAAGGTAGAAGGTCTTGTCCACATGTAGCAGGTTTTTTTGTAAAACTGAATATCCTGCCCCCTCCGTCTAGAAAAAAACTAACGTCCACACCACCTTGTTGATCCACACCTAACTGCATTAGTGTGTTGTTAAGCACATTCATATTCTACGTGAGGATGTAACGACAGGAGCCATTCCTCTGGGAGCACGATTTCCGTCTCAAGGTTCTCCGACCAGCTGGCAGTGTGTCCCGGTCTGACCCAAAACCAGCGTCAGTGTCTTTGACAGAGAACATGCCTCGGACGTGGAATGACAAATAACCGTCCTTAACGTCATCCTACGGCCATGTTCTTGTACGTGGAGCGGGATCTGGGCCTGGACAGGAGACAACACGGTTCTGAGGGCGTCCATGCTGTTTCCAAACACGGGTCGCGTATGTGATATAAAGAACCTATTTTGTCGCAGGCCGTGACATTTCCAAACCTAAAACCCCAGTTATTGACGTCCACATGCAGATGCATAAATGGAGGATTCACAGATCTTCAGTTTGGTCGGAGGTTTTTGAAAGAATCGTTTTGTAATGCCGTAAATCTGTGTTTTCGTGTCGATGTCAGGCCGGTATCAGCCACACCACGCTGTCTACAGCAGTGTTACACACTGTGTGACTCACTAACCTTCACTAAGTCGCTTGCTAGACAGCAAATAACTTTAATTCATGTACCTAATACACTTAATTCCTAAAATACTTGAAACAGCTGCACTGGCAGTACTGGTTACACTGGATCTACCCTTAACTGTCATCAGTCTGGCAACACTCATAGCATTATTAGTTCAGCAATTTGAGTGTCTCATGCTCGCTAACATGTAGCGCACAGACCCAAATGGAGAAAATTAAGAGTCCCAACATGTAGCAGCTGACAATTAAAAGAAAGACGGCACAGAGGGGACTAACAGACTGCAGGTGATCAGAGTGAAACAGGGAAAGGTATGATCATAGGAAATTAAACGGGCAGATTAACTTTTATTCTTTCTCCATGGGCCTCTCTTTTTTTGTAAGCAACCAAACCTGTTCTGGTTTTAAGCAGCAAACCCAGAACTGAGTTGTTGTAAGAATGGTTATCATACAAGAAAACAGTCCACCAGTCGACAGTAAATGAAATAACAGTCGGCAGGCTCTCAACAGCGTCAGGCTCGTCTTCTGTCAGTAATGACATTGAGGGGTTTTCAGGTGAAAAAGTTATCCACAGTTCATCGTCAGCTATGGAGGCCTTAAAGTAGGATGAGTTGAGCTCTGGTTGAATCATCCTTGTGAATAATCCTCCCCCATGAATAAGAGAAGACTGGGTCACTAAGAGCCAAGATCCTCTCCAATTCAAATTCAACAAGGTCACTGTCTAGGTTTTCTGCATTATGTTTCATTTATAACCTCAGAGATAAAAATGTCAAATGTGGGTATTTCTACAAGTTTCTCAGCGACAAGGACTAAATAGATAGATAGATAGATAGATAGATAGATAGATAGATAGATAGATAGATAGATAGATACGCTATTTTCCTGCAACTATGCATTCGGCATACTGGGAGGACCCAGTTTATTTATGTTCAGAGTCCTTCATGCCTGTCATTAGCAGTTATTAAGGGTGCAATATGTGACATTTTGAACCTATATATAGCATTAATATTGTATAGCAGCCAAAAACTACCTGCTCCGTAAAGATGTAGTAGAGCAATAACATCTTTTTGTGGAGAATAATGTCAAAACTGGCCCTTACATTTGGGAAAAGACACAAATTGGAACAGGAGGATAAAATCAGGCACAGATAATCAGAGAAAACTGTTAAACGAGTCGACAACAACTCACTACTGCTGTTTAAAACTTGAAGAGTGGACATTGTTTTCCAGTTAAACTGTAATCGTTTTGTTCAGAGCTATTTATGCATTAAGTTATATAGTTTACCACCTATTGATTGCTTTGAGCTTCTATTTTCTATGTCTGTTAATTCATATTGTTTGCTAACAGTATTTATCCGTACCGTAGCAGCTCTCTCAGCTGTTTGTCCACTTTTACTTCACAGGTTCAACTCATAGCCAAACTTGTAGGAAGCTGTTTCCACCATGTCATTATTTTTTCACCGTTCTTTGTTTATTTTAAAGACCTTGTGCTCCTGTTAGTTGTCTGTTTCAGTTCATTTATTAAACTGAACTGTCATGTTTTTCACATGAACAGAGCTCATCAGTAGCAAACAATTTGTTTGCAAAATGAAACAAAGTAAAATAATAAAACAAAACTAATGAAATAACAAAATGAAGACAAAGCAATGAAGTGAAACGAATGTAACACTTAAAACAACAAAGTAAAACTAATGAAGTAAAAATAACTTAACAACTAATGTAAAAAATGAAAAAGTAAAAGTAACTTAACTAATGTAATAAATGAAAAAAGTAAAACTAACTTAACAACTAATGTAATAAATGAAATAAAGTAAAACTAACTTAACAACTAATGAATAAATGAAATAAAGTAAAATGAACTTAACAACTAATGTAATAAATGAAAAAAGTAAAATGAACTTAACAACTAATGTAATAAATGAAATAAAGTAAAATGAACTTAACAACTAATGTAATAAATGAAATAAAGTAAAACTAACTTAACAACTAATGTAATAAATGAAAAAAATAAAACTAACTTAACAACTAATGTAATAAATGAAAAAGGTAAAATGAACTTAACAACTAATATAATAAATGAAAAAGTAAAATGAACTTAACAACTAATGGAATAAATGAAATAAAGTAAAACTTATAAAGTAAAGATAAAAGAAAAACTCTGTGGAGTCAGTCCTCCACAGAGGGACGCCAGCAGCAGCAAAGCGTCGCCCTGAGTCCTCTGAAGAATCTTGTGATTCTGTTCAGTGGCTTTTTGGTGCGACTGGAGGAGGCAGAGGCTGCTGACTGTGTTTCTTCTGCTCCATCAGAAGAACAAGCTGCTGGCTCTTCGTCATTGGACTGGGAGTCTAGTCCATCAGAAGACCCGCAAGCTTGCTCTTCGTCATTAACGCAGACAACAGATACCGAGTTGACGGAGATCCAGGAAAACGAGCTCCAGGAAACTCCGTCAGCCTCGTCTGCAGAACAGTCGCTACAGGACCCAGATGGTTGGACCTCCTGAGATGACCCGGTGTCTGGAGTGTCTTCATTGTCTGGCTCAGGATCAGGTTGGGATGGTTCTGGAGTGTTGACCTGATCTGAGCTCTCGACCGGGCAGACACTCATCACTGTCTGGGAGGCGGCCAGGCTGGATGAAGGATGATGAACAGTTTGTGAATTAGTCTGTCCGTTATCAAAGACGTCAATTTATCCAATATCATTTGTTTTGTGCTCGTGTGAACATCGTTGTCACTTACTACTCTCTGCTGTCAGAGTCCTCGGTCAGGTGGCCCATCGTGATAAACGGATGCTGCAGAGCTTGACGAGGAGAGATTCTTTGATCCCCGTCAAGATGCAGCATCCCTTTTAGCAGGTCCACGAAGGCCACTCTGTCACACCATTCGGCAGCCTCCCCTTTTGGATACATCTGGATTTGGAAACAGAGTAAGACCCACTGATCAGCTCCCAACATTTACAGACAGATCAGTA
>NW_007579676.1:0-16883 GCF_000690725.1 Stegastes partitus | reverse complement strand
TTGAAGATTTTTAGGGTTTTCTTGATGATTGTGGAGGTAACAAAACAGCCCCAAAGCATAATACTACCACCACCATGCTTGGGATTTAAGGCATCACCTTCCCTCCTCCAAACATATCGACTGACTGACTGATGGCCCACAATACTTTTCTGCTGAAAGGTTTTTCTGTCAGTGTGATCAACAGCAAACTTCAGTCAAGATTTAAGGTGCTGTTTCTGGAGGAAGGGCTTCCTTTTGCATGGCAGCCTCTCAGCTCATGGCTAAGACACTAGACTTTGGAAACTGGCACTGACCGTGTTCCAGCAACTTCTGATTTATTGCAGACCTGCTATTGGTGATTCGTGGTTGACTGACCAATCGTTTCCCAGCAGCAGGTGATAGCTTGAGTTTTCTTCTTGATTGTGGCAGTGACACAACTGTGCCATGCACTTCATGCTGTGATTTTTGTGATCTGTAGCTACTTTTAAATGGCTCCAAGTGACTTTCCTGACTTGCTCAAGTGAATGATTTGCTTCTTCAGATCTGTGCTGACCTCCTTAGACTTTGCTATTGTAGTGTTTGTGTCTGAGTCTAATGAGTGAATCAAATGAGCCATACTTAAATGGCTCAGAGGTGTCAGCAGCGGTAGTCAATTACGATCACTCACAGGAAGTTAAGAGGTCATGCCACCAAGAAAAGTTGATTAAGTTGCTGTGTGTGAAGTATTGAGGCAGCAGATTTCGGCATTTTTCCAGAAGACTGATAATAAATCAATGAAAGAACCAAAATCATGATTGTTGTTTGTGAAAAAGATGCACGTGTATCAGTAATTCAATCATAAAGGATTAAGAGTTTTAGGAGTTATTGGAATACGTGACAGAAGGGGTGACGTGTGTTTGATTCTTAATATCCATCGACTAGACTGAGAAGCAATGATGCATTTGGAGAAACTGAGAGAAAGAAATACTAAACTCAAACGTGGTCCGATGGTGCAAACGGTTTCAGAACAGGTCAAAAAACAAATGTTCTCATGGGTGGTGCTTCGTGAAGGGCTGTGATGTGCCTGCAATATTGTGAGCATTCTCTTCCAGTGCACAGTACGAACTTTCGGGCCTTAGAGAGGCTACAAATGCCCCCCCTGTTCTCAAAGTCAGCTCGAGTGACTGATAAAAGGCTTTTCTAGCTGTGAAGTGTGCCGGCCTTCGCATCAAAACCCAGCCCTCCCAGAGGACTCGGTGCTGTTTTGAAGTGAGGCGCAGCTTGTCAGTGGTGTCACATCACATTTTCCCTCAGTCGCTGAGCCCAGGTCATCATTTTGAGCTGGGTCGAGAACGACTTTCTAGAAGCTAATCATTACATCCAATGTTCCTTTTTTTTCCTGGTGTATTACTGTCTTAGAGCATTTAGGGGGTTAAAGATAGTGTATTCCTATTTAATAAAGGCTTTTAAAAGAAAAAAAAAAAACATAAATATTTGTGTATTGCCTTTATTGGTAATTGGCAGCCCAATTATAATGTAAACTTTGGCGTCTGGCCATTAGTATCTGTTGTGAGGATTAGGACAATATCCTGATGTTCTACAAGGCTTTTTTTCATCCGTGACTAATGGATTGGCCTGACTAATAAACAACATTATTGATCGATGTATGCCTGTGAAAGCATGTTCAAGAAAGGCCTTCCCACATGATAAAAAGATCCCATTAGCCTCAGGCACTAAATGAAGCAAGAGCAGAGACTGTAATTATCTGTACCGCCACCGTTACCATAAAAGCCTTAAAAACACAATAATCAAACAAATCTTAGGTCTATCACGCCTTCCAAACGCACCATCTACCACAGCTGCAGCACTTCTCTGTATGGATTAGTGTGGGTTTCAAAATATTAATTCAAGTAAATGGTAAAGCTTAATTCCATCTGCTTCTCGTTCAGGTCAAAAACATCTAAAGTCCCAGTGTCCTTGTGCAGTGCTAGAGCCTCACAGGTTGCTTTTTTTTTGTACATTTAGAAGGTAGATTATAAGCAAAACCCAATGAAGCCACTTTTTTCTGAAGTCAAAAACTGGACCTGTAAAGATTTAGTTTTAAAACATCTGCAATGATGAAGCAGAAAGGTCAAACAGGGCTTTTGGTCGTCAGGCACACGAGCAATTACTAGCATTAGCAGAGTGTAGGCAAATTTGTCCAAAGGCGAAATGCACACAGGCAAAAGTCCAGAGGCAAACAGGTGGTGATCAAACAAAGGTAAGCAGGCAGAGCAAAGATCAGAGGTTGGATCAACACGACTACTGGGTGCATTAGACAGCCGGGGCGAGGACTGTGGCTTTATAAGTAACTCATTTGTATGATAGGTGGCAGGAACACATTAAGGAATGAAAAGTCAGAGGTGATGGAAAAGGTTGGTGAACAGGGAGACCAGAGCAAATCTTAGTTACCTGTGCAGTGCAGTGTTGATGAGCTATAGTGTACAAGATGTGCAAAGTGTGACGTAGTTTGCCCAAGACGAACACAAGTTTTAGCTGGTTCTGTTAGCTTTCTTTAGCCCTGACAGTCCTATACATTGTGATGTGGGATTTTGTAAGACAGCTAAGCTATAGAGGACTTTGCCAAATGTCTGTACATAGAAGCTACTCTTCAGACTGACTGATGCGTTGTACACTAGCTGCAGCCTGCAGCGTCTGCTGAAGCTTAAATGTACCAAACCTACAAATTCTGTAAAATCTCTTTGGATTCAATCAAGATGATCACTCGTATACCTATAATACGGCTTTTCTGTCACAACATAACAACACATATATCTGAAAGATCTACTTGTTATTAAAGATGTGGTGATCCGAGTTTTGTACTTTGTGTAAAACTGTGTTTAGTGTATGTGCTTGTGGTTGCTGGTGGCTGTGTTTTCAGGCTGGGTGGGGTTTCCAGAGAGCGCTCACTCCCTCTCCTCCACACCTGGCGCACATCTGCAGTCAGCGCTGGATGAAGCCTGCCTCCACCTGAGCTCCAGCGCCCGTAGATTTTCCTCCTTAGAGCGTTAACAGGCCAGCAGTGTGCTGACAAACTTTGTGCTCTGTGAAACTTACTTTGTCTAACGTGTTTGCGTTCTTTGCCAGAACCTTCCTGACGGATCTCCGCCTCCTCATCCCAGCTTTGGCAGCAGAACCCCAGCCTCAAGCGTCCCGTCTCCCGGTCCCTCGAAGAAACTACCCCCTGGATTTCGCCCCCCTCAGTCGGCTACCCTCATGAGCTTCCCGGTGTCCCTTGGTTCCCTGCAGTTGTCAATAAATCCCTCTTTTCTTCACTCCCAACTCTGTGTTTTTGGATCCCTCCTTGAACTGAACCCCAACAAAAGATTGCTTTTCTGTCAGATAGACTAAACAAGGTTTTTTTTTGTTTTTTATTTTTTATTTGCACTTGCTGTCGGTTGTAAAAGCACCTTCCTCCTAGCTATTACCTACTGTTACTTGTTCAATATTGAACCTTTCGTTCGCCTCAAAAACTTAATTCTAGTTTAATCATAAATGCTGTATTCAATACCACAGATACTTTTTGTGCTTGGCTGGTATTTGTATCCAATCGAATTGATTGAATTCAATTAATTGAATTTCCCTTCTGGGATAAATAAAATATTTTTCATTTCATTTCATTTCAATCCTCTTGAATGTAAACTGAAAAATCTACACCTGAACCAATGGATAATGGTTTAGTCTCAAACCCAAAGACAACGAGTTGCTTTGTAATAAGTTGACAATGTCTTTTGCCATTACTGTCACATCTGAGACATTAACTAGTGGAAATAAAGCCGGTTTTTAACTGCACCATCTGCGTGCTATATTCAAACTGTCCTACAATTGCAAGGTTTAAATGTGACTTTAGGGAGCTTTTTTTTTTTTTTTAATGTAATCAGGTTCAGTGTCCTTTTATCGCTTAGGACACCTGTCAACAAAACAGCTTCCAGGCATTGCCTCCTCTAAGCACACACTAGTAGATAGAGACATAACCCCGAGTGCAGCGAGATAGCATCATTCAGCAATACACCATTATCCCTCTTTACCATTCTTTCCCTTGACTCCACTAGACTTTAATCATTTATTAATTTCCCTTGTGGTCTGAGGGAAGGCATCACGGTCTGAATTTAAACTGGCAAGATCAG
This sequence comes from Stegastes partitus, assembly GCF_000690725.1. Lineage (NCBI taxonomy): Eukaryota > Metazoa > Chordata > Actinopteri > Pomacentridae > Stegastes > Stegastes partitus. Next base: position 12,759 of record NW_007579676.1, on the reverse strand, counting down.
AGGATCGGGGTGTCACTTTCTCATATGAGAAAGAATATGGAATGTGCAGCTTTCATCCCAGCAATCAGCCAAATCCACCGTGGACATGCATATCAATACGGTGGTGAGTGATCGCTTCAGGGAAGGTATATAAAGAAACATTTAATCACCCGAAATTTGTTGACAGTTTTGCTATACCAGCGTTTCCTCGCAGACTGGCAGGAGTGTATATAGTCAGATAATGACTAATTTATGAAGTCAAGTCATCGTTATTTATACATTGCATTTAGTAACTTAAGCGCTTGGCAAAAGAGGACGGTAAAGGGAGCAGCATACTCTTCAGTGGTCACTTGGAAAGACTTCTGTTCAACCTATACAGGGAGTAGTCAGATATACCCATCGTCACAAGAGGAAGCACCACGAACAGCAGGTCTTCGGAGACCATCGCAAACCACAGCGGAGGAGAGGAGTCGAACCCGAGCAAAGCACACAGACAGAAAACTCGTGTCAGTTAAGGTGTTAAATATTCAAGAAAGTAATGTGATGTGAGAGACAGAGGAGGAAAGCCAAACCCGACGGAGGAATGACTTCAAAGGACGCAGATAAGTGGGTGATGGGAGTCAAGTGTACCAACAGACGCAGGTGTGAAGAGATTGCTGCAATTTATTTGTCACTCCAATCTGTATCCAGTCTGATAGAACTGAGAAGAGGAATAATTTAGTTGTCTCTCACATTGCTGATTACCATATATGTTTCTGAAAGCTGAAGAAATAAACATTATGCATTCTAGTCAGCGTGTGCAGTGTGCAGTACTTTTGGTCCCTTCTTTGAAGTCCAACTGGTTTTTCTTGCATCTTTATGTTACGTGATACGCAACATACTTACCTGTTTGTTTTTAATAAACTTCATTGACTGGAAATGCGACAAAGCATCCTTGCCACCAAACTATTGTATTTGTTGATGTTTTATTCAGTTCTGTCGTACCTCAGACCAGTGTGAACTCTATGTGAGTTGCCCGAGGCCATTTTCTGACACCTTAGGAAATTCTATCCAACCAAGACTGCAGATATCAAACTCCCCTCTTGGTTTTGATGGTAATACACCAAACAGTTTACCTCGTGCTGCTCTTAACTTTGTCCTGCCGTACAGATAACCAGCCATTCATCCCAACAAATTAGCTCAGAAAAAGTAAAACTCTGCTGTGGTTTGCGCTTAACAATTAGCACCAATTGGACAGTTAAATTTAAAGGTGCATGTTTTAGACAACTTGGCAGCAAAGTCGATTCTATTTATTCTCCATATTTTAGCCTTCCGTCACTGCCTGCAAGCTCAGGTACAATTGTGCTAATAAAGCTCAAGGTTTAATCAAGGCCAGATTATATGTGTGTGCTTCACACAAAAGTTTCTTGTCTGTTCCAAGCTCCAGACTAGTCTGGAAAGTCAAAGTCTAGAAAAAGGTGACAGCGGATCTATGGTTTGAGATACCTTGTTTAATGAAGGCATTTTCTACAGACGTGTATTCTTTTTTTATCCACAAACTCAAGCCAGTTGTTTTGCCACTGTATTCTCATGTCTTCATTCCAATCTTTTGCTTTCCTGATCTTCGTAATCCACTCAAGGAGTCCGAATGTAAACTATGATGTAGTTTAAAACAGGTGGCCTACGACTGATATGACCAAATGGATGGGCGTTCAAAACTACAGCCAAAGGTTTGGACACACCTTCTTATTCAATGGTTTTTATCTATTTTAATTATTGTCGACTCTTGACATTCTATCAATCAGCTCTCCTGGACTGGTTTTCCAACAGTCTTAAAGGACCTCCCAGAGGTGCTGAGAACTTGTTGGCTGCTTTTCCAACTCATCCCAAACCATCTCAGTTGGATCACAGTCAGATGACTGTGGAGATCAGGTCATCTGACACAGCACCCCATCTTTTACTTCTTGGTCAAATAGCCCTCAAACAGCCTGGTGGTGTGTTTGGGGTCATTGGTGGTTGGTGATGGTCTCAGTAAGCACAAACCAGATGGGATGGCGTGGCGCTGCAGAATGCTGCGGTAGCCATGCTGGATAAGTGTGCTTTGAATTTTGAATAAACCACCAACAGTGTCACCATCACTCCTCCTCCAGGCTTCATGGTGGGAACCACACATGCAGAAACCATCTGCTCACCTTCTCTGTGTCTCACAAAGACAGTAGTTAAAACCAAAAATCTCAATTTTGGACTCAAACTCAGACCATTCCTTGTGTTTCTTGGCTCAAACAGTTCTCTTTTTCTTCTTTTTCATCCTCACTCGTGGTTTCGTTGCAGCAATTCGACCATGAAGGCCTGATTCACACAGTCTCCTCTGAACAGCTGATGCTGAGATTTGTCTGCTACTTGAACTCTGTGAAGGATTTATGTGAGCTCTAATCTTAGGTGCTGTTAATTTGTGGTTTCTGAGGCTGGTAACTAATGAAATTATCCTGCAGCGGAGGTAACTGTTGGGTCTTCCGTTCCTGGGGCGGCCCTCATGAGAGCCAGTTTCATCACAGCGTTTGATGAATTTTGCAACCGCACTTGAGGATACGTTCAAAGTTCTTGAAACTTTCCGGATCGACCGGCCTTCGTGTCTGAAAGCGATGATGGAGTGTCGTTTCTCTTCACCGAGCTGAGTGGTTCTGGCCATACTGTGGGTTACAACAGTAATCCACTGTGTTCTAACCCTACCTCTGCTCAACACAACTGACTGTCTCAAACACATGAAGAAGGCAGAAATTCCACAAATCAAATTCTTGACAAGGCACACATGTTAATTCAAAACCTTTTCAGGAGACAACCTCATGAAGCTGATTGAGAAGCAGGGCAAAGCTGTCATCAGAGCATCAGGGGGCTACTTTAGAGAATGTAAAATATAAAACATATTCTGGTTTCTTTACCCCTTTTGTTTACTACATAATTCCATGTGTGCTCTTTCACAGTTCTGATGTCTTCAGTATTAATCTGCAAAGTAGAAAATAGCAAAAATAAATAAAAGGTCCGTGCAAGCTTTTGACCGACACTGTAAATCTGCGTTACAATTCAGTCCATTTGTTTGTTAGTTTTTCCAAACGCACATCCACAGCTTCATGCATTATGGGAAGGTAGAGCAGCTGCAGCTGGGCTCACAGCCCGTGGCTGTATACTTTCATAGCTCAGCCTTTTGAAAGGAGTAATGAGCAATAAATGCATCATGTAAAGTGTCACACCGTCTCTCCTTTCTGTTGTATCTTCAAAGCGTTGCCCTAAACATGTTGCAAATGGGCCGCACAGAAAAGGATTCGTATGGATCAGGAAGAACACAAAGCTGGATTTGAGAACGTGTTGGGGTAGCATGATACAAAGCTTTAGGTATTTATCTGACGAAATAAATAAATAAATAAATAAATAAATAAATCACAGTTGCCCTTAGCGGCTCTTTAGAATACAACAAGGGAACACAAACCTAAATCTGGGGTAATGGAAAATTTATTGCTACTGAATGCAAAAAAAACCAAAAGTTTCAGATGACTCTTGCTTTCTTTTATCTTCATGAAAGCCATGTTTCTTTGAGTGTGATGGTAATTGATGTGGCTCATTTGCCTGAGAATGGACCTTTTTTTCACCGTAGACGTTTTGACTTGTCGCAGTGGGGAAAGCACAGGTGGAATTACTAATGGCACAGGTCCATTAAGTGTCCCAGCCAGCCTTGTGCAGCCACCATTAATACACCTGTGCTTCCCCCGCTGCGACGGGTCAAAACGTCTGCGCTGAAAAAGCTCTGCGGAGCGTTATTTAAGCGTTTCTAGAACTCCAACAGCAATAATTGCGGTCGGTTCAAACACAACCCATACGGCTTAATCTTGCTGCAGAAGTTGAGGTTGTTCTTTGCTGTCTTGTGCTTATTTTCATTTTCTTTTCCATTATATTTACATCGCAGCATGCGTGTTTCCATGTCATGATTTCCATTTTCTCTACAAAGAGAATGACAGCTAGTTTATCTCTGAGGCAACAGAACATGGGACAGGTCCAACAGGTACAACACTCATTACCCTGTAGCATTGAATTTTGATTTCATTACATTTAAAATACATCATGTTCCCCTTAAACAGGCGTTTTAATTTTAACCAACCCAGTATGAAGATTCTCACCTCATCATACTTGCTGGTTTTTGAAGTCAAAAGTGTGTTTAAGTATTCTTTATGATGCCTCTTGATTTATTTAACGAGGAAGTGTTTTGTTATTACATCCATGTCCTGACAACAACGTCTGAAATCTCTCTGTTTCTCTTTCATACACAAATGCACATAAAAAAAAAAAAAAAAACAACAGCCCTACAGCGCCTCCTGTATTTTTTAGGAGTGACGGAGTGAGTGGATGATTTTAAAGGATGTCTTACATCTCCATGATTCCATCAGGGGGGAAGAGTGTCTGTTCTCAAGCCCTGAATGAATTAACTTTTCATGAGACCAATGGTTATTGATGAATCCCTGCATGTCCCAAAGTCTTTTTAAGTCGCGCCAAATGGAACCGCGATCGAGCCAAGCAGTTTTCACAACAAGCACGCATGTACACAGGGGCACACACACACACACACACACACGAGGCCTAAACACACAGTTGCGCACACGAAAAACTAACATGCAGCTCTTAGAAAAGATGTCAGTTCTGCTCGCCAAGGTGCCGTGTCATTCATCTAGAACCAGAGTAAACAAGAATTAAAAAATAACACTTGTTTGTTTTGTTTTATTCATGTTTCATGAGTGCGTCATTTCATAAACGGCTTTGATTCACATTTTCATATCTGTTTGCAGAAGAAATCATTCTGTTTATTTAGCTTCTTCTTCTTCTTTCTTTTTTTAAAATAAAATGTTACCCATCAACTGTCTCGGCCCATCAGTGTTATTACACAGAGATCCAGGGTTCTCTTTGTGAGCTGACCATGAAAACCATGAAAGAAAGTTCATCCGAACCTTTTCAAGGATGCAAAACAAAAAGGCAGGCGGCATAGTCCAGTGTGTTCCTTGCTAATGGAAAACAAGCCAAGATGCAAAGCTTCTACAGTGGATAGTAATATGAGTGTATTAGTGTCTGTTCATGTCTCCACTCTGCAATTTCTGGCTCTGATTATCATTTATAGATTGAGATCCCCGTTAAATGTGTGTCGTAATGTGTTGAGGTTCCAGCCAAAGACATGCTAGTTGTGTATAGCAAACATTAAAGCTAAAGAGAAATATGGTAAGAAGGTAAAGCGACGACTAGTGTAAAAGGAAATAAGAATAAAAACTGTACAGTGAGGTAGGTCTGTGAGATATTATAGGAGATATGGATGCAGATCAGGCAAAAATAAAAATAAGTATGCCTACCAGCAGGGAGACGATGGACACCTTCATTTAATGCTCTTCTTTTATAGCAGACCTGCTGCCAATAGTAAAGCATGAAAACATAAAAGCTTAGCCGCTCCAAACACAGGAAGTTCATCCTTGAAAAATCCTCTGTTTTGCTTTTCATACAAAAAGTTAGAACTCTAATGAAGAACAAGATTACAATTGCAATCACTGAATTATTTTTTTTTCCTCCCGAATGTAATATAAGTAATTAGATTCATCCTGACTCAATGATCTTTTATGAATATTCTGAAGAATACAGACCAAAGACCCCACGAATGAGGACAGTGTGTGTTCAACGTGCAACCCGGGAATTGGGCGAGTAATAAAGCGCTCTGCTGTGTCAGTCAATTTGAGTTTGTCAAACAGCAGATGTCAGAGAAAACAGGACGTCCTTGATGTTGCATTGTGATTGATGACAAAGACTCTGGGAAAGTAAATGTGTCTCTCAGAGACTGAGTGCTTTGGCCTCCATAAATCTGGGGATAAGGCTTGGATGCATGCAAGGACTGCCCTCTTGCATGTATCCAAGCTTCATTCCCAGATTTATGGTTAGAATAAACAACATTTGCACATCTTACCGCCAAAAGTCATTTCTCTTGGACTGTTTGTTGACTTACACGAGGGCAAGTCTTTGCTTGTCCATTACATGCATGCTGTAGGGGAACGGGATGATATGATTGCTCTCGGGTAGCTGAGATTACACTCCTCTCCAGCACTTGCCTCTCACGGAGCCATTTCGCTGAAATAAAGTCCGCCTTTTAAAAGCTGCAGCACTGATCATTCTCATGCTACTATAATGCCTCTAACATGTTCCATTTCCACATCTATCCAGACCGTCAATCCATCTGTGTTTTCTTCCATCTACCCCTCTGCCCTCAAATGGGAAAGTAATTGGACAGGTCCGAGTGGCAGCTGACAAGGCTTGCTTGGCAGATGTGACCAGGAAACACGAGCACAGTGGGTCCAATTGAACAGACTAGGGCCCTTTTCACAGGCGCAGATGGAGCCCCATAGAGAAAAAGGAAATGATACAACATAACGGATGAGGAAAAAGATTCCCATTTCACAAACGGCTTCTTCCTTGGACGCAATTCAAGAGTGAACGAGTTGAGCCCCCTTCATTTGTTTGAGAAGCCGAGGCTTTTGCATAGTGGGATGATTAAAGTTTGCCGGGTGTTGCTTTCAGTTTGGGAGAAGTTGTTTGAAAATGGTTACTCGTTACACACGACTTGTTGATGAAGTAAGTTTATTAGTGATCCAGGCTGTTGACTGAACACGGAGTCGAACTGATCAACCCTCTAACGTTAACCACACTTAATATATCCTCCAACACTGCTGGTTACGTAGAACTTATCCTTTAATCTAACAAAGCAAATGCTATTTAAACCCTTACAGCAGCTCTTCGTGTTTAAAACAAACACACACAAAACAATTATAAGTAAAGACCTTTGCAAGACCAAACAAGACCTTTGCGTTTGGATGCTTTTACCCTTTGTTTCAAACCCATGTTTACTCCAGAGCACCTTCTTCTCCATGGAGCATGTAGTGAAAAAGCATTTAGCTGTTTGATTCTTGCCATTTTAGTCAACATTTTATTAATGTTGTAACTGTGGCTTGCATTTAGCAAATAAACAACTAGAATACTAATAAATCACATGAAGGAGAATTAGGCCCCTTTTACAAAAAACTTTAGTTGATGATTAAATGAGCACAATAAAGTCACATCCATCAGAGATGAAGGACAAAAAAATGCCTTTTTTGTTTCGTTGATGCTTTTACTGCTTTAAAGAGCGAGATAGTACACGCACAAGAACATACTGTATTGATTGTCGGTCCTCTGATCTCACATTTAAAGTTTGTTTAGTGCCGGTTTGAGAAGAAACTCACATGCTCGCTACAACAAGCCTGAAAATATCATCTTGGAATAAAACAATAAGCTCAGTCCAGTGGGATTCAGCTTCAAACACGTGCATTTACATATGGGTAAATGCTTTTTAGTAAGGCAGTGACCCTTCCCTTAAAGCGACAAGTGGATGCAAATCACGCCAGCACAACAGAGCTGCCACATCCGCCCAGTTTAGGGGTCGAGAGGGGTTTGGGGTTTTCCTTTAATTTGTCCCCCATCTGTATCTTTCATCCTTTTGTTTATATGCCAGCAGAGCTGGGAGAGAACGTGAACTTTGAATGGCATTTAAAGTGTTGTGTGAAGTGCCTTCCTGAGAGAGCGCAGATATAAACTACTTCAGATTTCACAGCAACATTTAAATCACATCTGAGTCTTCTCTCGTATCTGTTTACTCCATAATTTATGAACGCCTGTCCTGCTTTACGTCTGACTTAAAGGCAACAAGTCGGAGCTCTCTGCACCTTTGCTTTACTTACGTGAGTAAGTCTTCCATTATTTCAGTTTGTTTTCTAAAAAATGACAGTAAAACATTTCATTAATTTAATAATCTCATTTACTGTGTGTGGTATTAATGTCTGTTTTAGGCCATATTGAAAGTGAAAATGACACCACACCCAAAATGTGCAAAGGGATTGTTCTGGTGTGGAAACAGGTTAGAAACTGAAGAACAATCCTCAGACTGATGCATCAGTTCCCTCCCATGTGACAGACTGGTGACCTGTTCATCGTCCTAAGTCGGCTGGGATAGGCTCCGGCCCCATCGCAACCCTACAGAGGATTAAACGGTGTATAGATAATGGATGGGTGGATGGATTATTGTAGGTTATTTCAACTGTGACATCAGTGGTCCCTCTGTTTCCCTTGCTACAGAATATTTCAGCGCTACAAGCTAACATGTTTTTGGTCTCACATGTCACCACGGGCCTCGATCTTGTTTTCATGCTTGACCTGATGTTGAACTCCATGCATACGACTTATTTGGTCTCAGGTCATGAATGTATAATCTTTCACATTGTTCTTCTTGTTTCAGAAACAAACTATACGCTCTTGCATGTTTGATGAGCATCCTGCTGCTCGGGTTTTCAGCTAACTTCTCTGAAATGTTCAAGACGATTCCTATCCAGAAGAAGAGTAGAAGGCTAAAAAAATTCTCTTTTTGGTTTTTAAAGAGGTTTTATCTTTTATTCAAGGACGTCCTCAGTTCTGACCAGTGGGGTGTCTCCAGGCTGAGCATTGTTGTACGTGGTCCAAAGCAACAAGGAGAGCATGGACCTACGAGGTGTGTCAGAAAAGTTCCAGGACTGGTGTCACAAAAGATAGATTTCAAACCAAAACTACAAACTACGAGTTTTCCCCTTCAGCACGTCTGATTCAGTAGAATAGCTACTAGGCTACATAGATGTTTTGTGTAGGCCTATGCTGTTCCTTGATATTAAAGATTTTAATATTTTTCAAACTACACTGCAGCCTATTTACCGTACATGTGCACATCTCAGACATTCACATGGAGTCTGCTGCCGTTTGATGCTGCACATATGTAATAAACGCAGACGAAAAGCTTCTACAAACAGTTGGGAGCAGCAGACTGAACTTCAGATCCTGTTCAATCTTATTCGGATTACATTCCTTATCGGTGGGTGTCATTTATCTGATCTGTTAGCTACCGAGTCGGTCATCATGGTAGAGCTGTTTTTAGCTACATACCGTAATCTTTTTTCACATTAGACAGCTTTAATCCTCTTTGTCTTCTCTAGTTTGTGTTCAGCTAAACCCTTATCCGTCAGCTTCTCCTTTCATCTGATCAAGGCCTTTTAGCTGTTCCTCGTTACCATTTTAAATCCACAGGTGACTGTGCTTTTGTGGTGGTAGAACCTAAACTTAGCCGTCCTCAGTGCATCAGATCAGCTCATATTTTTTAAACAGCTGCTGAAAACTCATTTATATGGGTTAGCCTTCTTATAAACGTGCCTTTAGGTATATTTATTTGGCTGTTTTGAGTTCTGTCGACACTTTGTCTATGAAAAGCATTCATCTGCCTTCGGGAGATTCCCTTTTTTTAATTGTTTTTTTTTAGCATTGAATCATGGATGGTTTAATTTGGATTTTCTAGCAAAACTTTACAAATAAAATCTTTCATGTGAAATATAAAATAAGATATTGCAAAAGTATCCCTCTCCCTCAAAGTGATCACCTAATTCAACACAGGTGCACCCAAGTGGTGCCTGAAGTCAGACAATTACTGAAATGGGGATCATCATATGAGTGCAGTAAATGCATCTCAAGTGATTGCAGTATTAAGAAAGCCCTTATCTGTAAGGTCCTGTCACTGGTGAGTCAGTGCTGCTGGATATAACTACACCACGAAGGCAAAAGAACACTCCGAGCAACTCTGTTCAAAGGTTATTGAAAAGCATAAGTCAGGAGATGGATACAAGACAGCCTCCAAGTAGAGGATAGTTAAACTCATTAAAACATGGAAGAAATATGGCACATGGTTGGATCTGATAAGAGCAGGACAACCTTAAAAAATGTGGCCGTACAAGAAAGAGACTTGTGAGGGAGGCCACCAAGACACGTATGACTTCCCTGAAGGAGCTGAGATGACAGTTCTTCACCTGTGTGTATGTACTGATGTATGCATACATCTAAACCTGTGTAGTTTTATTTAATATATAAATCTGGTCTCTCACTGATTCTTTACCAGAAAGTTTTAGAGTTTAAATAAAAAAGTTTGAACTCTGGTCATTTTAGCTCGCTCGGTCATGATGAAATTGCTGCCTTGGTGGGAATTTGACAGGCATATATCAGTTTGCAACGTTCACTGGGCAGACTGGTCTGGAAAATGGTCAAGGTCTACGGCTTCTACCGAAAGAAGAGGAATTACGCTTTGACACTGTAAGTTGCTCGTGAGTCACACAGCAGGCAGAGCCCTGAAGAACCCCATCACAAAACCTGAAGCCTCGATGTATCCAGGGGAGTAATATGAGTTTATCAGTAATGTGACTTTTTCCTTTACGAGTGTCGATGTGATTCATTTCAGACTTTTTTCTATAATTTCTTTTTTTTTTTTTTCCTTCTGGGAGTTTATTTCCATGATAAACTTCATCAGGAAACTACAGCAGTAGTGCAGCAAGTAATGACAAACGTATCTCTGGAAGAAAAGAAATAAACCTTTGAGATTTCACCAAAGGGCTGCAAGGTGGATCAGTGGTTAGCACTGTTGCCTCACAGCTAGAAGGTTGCCTGTTCGCGTCCCGGTGAGGACACCCGGGATCTTTCTGCGTGGAGTCTCCATGTTCTCCCTGTGCAGCGTGGGTTCTCTCCGGGTTCTCCAGCTTCCTCCCACACAGTCCAAAAACATGTTGAGGTTAATTGGTGATTCTAAATTGTCCGTAGGTGTGAATGTGAGTGTGCTTGGTTGTCTGTCTCTAAGTGTAGCCCTGTGATAGACTGGTTACCTGTCCAGGTGAACCTGCCTTCACCCTGAGTCAGCTGGGATAGGCTCCAGCCCCTCACGACCCTAGTGAGGATTAAGCGGCGTATAGATAATGGATGGATGGATATTGCCCAGGTAACACACTCCATGCATGTGAATTTACCTTCATACGAATAATCTTGAACGGAGTTTTGAATCAGTGGAAAAACTGAACATCTGAATATCTTTGTTGCAGTAGATGAGTTCTGGCTGCTATGCTTTAACCCAATCAGGGCTTGTGGGGTCTTTTGGACCCCAGGCCATTTGGTTTAGGTGACAGGTTGTGTTTTTTATTGTTTAATATAAAAAGAGGGCCATTTGTCATGCATTTGGAACCAAAAATATGTCAACTTATCAGAAAATGTATTCACCATAGTATAAAAGTCTTTAATGAATACCATTAAATATTTAGCACATATTCTTTCTTAGGGTCTAATGGACCCCGAAAGACCTTCTGTGTAACTTCTGGAGAGCTGTGTGCAGTCGCCAAGACCAAGCAAACATCAGGGTGACCAGGAAATCCCTTTTAATTGTTGAGCTGCCTGATTGTTAAACATCTTCTTTTCTATCTCTGCACATTTGTGGTGTGTGGCTGTGGTGGACATTAGTGAAGTAATGTGATTACTTTTTCGCTGAGTAATGTTTAAAGAGTAATTGACTACACTTTTCCTGTAACTATTCCAGACTGCTCCTAAATTGGAGAAGCATAACGTGAAGCAGTTTACCGCTCCAAAGTGTTGGTTTCGGTGATTATCAAGGAGCGTCGCGGCCACATCTGTTGTCTTCGTGACTTGGAGATAATGATTATCGGTCAGATTATGAGCTCCAACACTTCTTCCTGCAACCGAGACTTGCTCAGCACTTAACTCAGCATCCGTCCTTGTAAACGGCGCAGTGTGACACCGGCGATATGTGACAGATGAAATGCCACACGGGCTATTATTACTCCCCTCTTCCGTCTTTCATAAAACCCAGCATTAGCGTGATGTGCATGTGGTGCCTCTGCGTTTAAAGCACATGATCTCTACAGGAATGCAGACAGTAATTATGCAGTGGCATGCAGATGGCGTTTAAACAGCGTAGGGCTTAGGGGAGTTGGATCAAAATAAGGCTAAACCAAACAAAATGCAGCACGTGGATTCTGTGTTGTGAATGTGTCACATTTTTATACATTCGGCGTGTTGAACACTGCCGGGGAATCCTCCAGCTTAGAACCAAGTCTTGCAGAAATTCAAAACATATAGTGATGCAACATATGAGCCACCTTTCATAAGATGCATGAAAAGAAAACTAAGACCCAATTAATTATTCTATTGAACTGTATCATAAAAAAAAAAAAGCCCGTTTGATTCTGTTTTATTTGATGATCTGTTGGTTTGAAGCCGTTTCATCCTTTACAGAAAACACTTTTAACTAATCGTTCCCATGGCTTGAGCTCACATCGCGACACGATATTTGATGTCTTACTTTGACTGTTGAATGTCTCATAAAAAAGGCACGTAATTACCAATATTTATTTAATTATTTATTTCAGAATACAATTTTAAATGAAATTTGAAGGTTTAAAACCTGCTTGTGCATTTGCAAAGGAAGACATTTACTAGCATGTGAAAAGCCACAAAGGTTGACTGCATGTTTATGCCACTCAAGCAAAGTATGATTGAAAAGATAAACAACTGGAGGCATCCTTGTTGCCATGGTGATGGAGGCGCGCATAGACGCAGCGCCCCCTTCAGGAGACAAGGAAAGTGAACGTTTTGAGTGTCTTGTCTATCCCAGATGTTCATCCTGCAAAACTTGCGGCCAGGAGACTTTGCTGAACATCAGGACAGTGAACGGCGCTGGAATTGCAGCGATTGGTTGTGATGTGGACAAACCATACCAACACGGAGTCCAATCAGAGACGAGGTCAGCAGTTACCCGAGAGAGAAGGAAGTGCAAACGGTACGACGTAAACAAAGGAAGAGGAAGAGAGCTGGGATCCATGCTAGGCTAAAGGCTAACCCCTCCAG
>NW_007579675.1:75041-106709 GCF_000690725.1 Stegastes partitus | reverse complement strand
GCAAGTGGGGCCTAGTTACGAGCCACTTACTGTTTAGTGGCGAGCCGCAGCAGCGTGCGTGTTGGCCGGGCTGGAAATACCAGCTTCTCGCTGGAGTGCGACTGAGACAGTCGGTGTGCGTCCCGACCTGCTACACACGCCCACCGAGTGTTGTAGGTGTACATGAAACGGCCTTCCGACTGCATCCCGTTGAATGTGGAAAACACTAAAAAAGTGGCCAAAATAGCCATTGATCAGAATTGGACCGGCCGCCATTTCCAAACCGGGCCTCATCTGCGGAGCGTTTTGATAACTTTTAATCACCACATCGTGTAGTTTGTGCCTGCCAAATTTCAGGTGTGTACGACTTACCCCCTAGGAGGAGATAGATTTTGAAATCGGCCATAAATGGCCGATTTTCATCGCCGAGCCTCCATTTTTTTCAAAATGGCCGACTTCCTGTTGCGTTTCAGGTATGTGTTTTTGAGGCTTTTTTGTGCGTCTTGAGTTGTTACATGTGTGTACCGAATTTCGTGGCTCTACGTGAAAGTGTGTTCGGGGGCCCATTTTTCGTAATTTTGTAGGGGGCGCTATTGAGCCATTTTGCTGTTGAGGTGAGTATTTCCCCTGAATTATAAAATTTTTCGCCAGGTCTAATGTGTGTGGCGAGTTTGGTGAGTGTGTGAGTATGTTGTGTACCTCAAAAACGCGTTTCATTGTCATGAATGATAATAAAAATCCGAGCAGTTCCAATAGGGTCTTCGCACCCTTTTGGGTGCTCGGATCCTAATTACATGTCAAACACAGAGTCCACAAAGAATGAATCGAAGAATTCGGAAGTTACGCAACAAGGCGGTGCAGAAATTTCATCCAATCATCTCACAGAACTACTGATCGAGCAGTCGACAGCCAATAAAACACCGTATTTTCCGTCAGGGGCGGGCTTTAGGCGCTGTAGCACAGAGGAGGCGGTGCCGCTTCCTTTCTGGCCAACTTGGCTGAAGTGTCACCCGGACCGTACCAACAGACTTTGGTAAAGTTTCTGCCCCGGTGCCCTCCCGGTCCTGACATGGCTCCCAGCGCGCAACTGAAGGAGGCGATAGCCGACGTGCAGGACGGCATCCGTGCCATCCTGCTCGGACCTCCCGGAGCCGGGAAGGGGACTCAGGTGAGGCGGGCGAGCAGCCGGAGCTAGCGTTAGCTGCTAGCCGTTAGCTTGGAGCGTGGCCGGTATTAGCAGAGTATTAGACCGAGCTAATGCTAATGCTAGCCTGCTGTGCCTGGCTTTACCTGGCTCCATTTGACATTTGAATAAATAATATCGGTGTTTTTTGTCTTTACCCACAGTCAGCTGTACTTACTAAACAAAGGTGACATTTTATTCTGTGTGTTTATTAGTTTAATTGTGAAGTTTGCTGCTCTTGAAACCTCAATAATATCTGAATTGCTAAGAAGGACGTGCACAACATATGGAGTTTAATTTCATGAATAAATTGTTACTTAAATCCAATTTAATAAGCTTACTAGATTTTTAAAAAATGTATATTTTTAACTGTTCCAGCCAGACATTGCAGATTGAAAGGGTGACTGCAGGACTCCTTGTAGAGGTCATTATATTATTAATGGCTGTAAATTATTATAAGATAAGTTGATGTAATCGGCCTCTGGAAGGTTTTCAAAACTGAGAAGCTTTAAAACTGTGATATAAAACAGAGAAAGGCTACAACTTATGATCATTTTCATTGTCAGTTAATCTGTTGATTACGCTCTCTATTAATTTACTGGTTATTTGGTCTCTAAAATGTCAGAAAATTATGAAAAGCGTGTCTCACATTGCTCAAGTTGACTTAAACAATATCAGCTGCCTTGATTTCTTGATTAGACGTCAACTATTACATATGTGTGCAAGTATTTGGATGGAATTTATTTGTTTTTAAAGAAATAAAATCTAACTTGTCTGATTCCAGCTTAAAATGTAATTTTTTCCCTCTTTGACAGAAGACACTTTGACTATTCCCACATTTCATAGATCAAACAACTAATCGATGGATCCAGAAAACGATGAGTTGACAGTTAAAATAGTCGTTAGTTGCAGCCCTGAAAGAAACGAGCAAATAAGCAAGTTTCAAAAGCTGGAGTGAGAACATTTCTGTCTTAAAAAGTTATTTAAACCAATTAATTGATAGAATAAAACCCATCAACTAGTCAGTGCAGGTGTATAAAAAATGGAACAAATATTTGATTGTTTCATTTTAAAAATAGATATCCAGTCCATTTTGGGTCGTTACCAGAACACTGTGTTTTCTGAAAGATTCTGCAGTAGTTGTATTTATTTCTTTATTTTTTTTGCAGTAGCACTGTGTTACTTTAGACGTTATCAATAATAATTCACATCTTTCTCCAGTTAATGATTGTACCTGCTCAAATGTGAAGAATTCTTTCATTTATATTTTTGGAAATTGAGTGAAATTCAAATTGTTGGGTTTTCTGACAAGAAAATGAAAAAATACAGCAGCTACTAGATTCACTGATAATGAAACTAGTTGTTTCAGTCTCATTTTCTATCATTCTAAACTGATTACCTTTTTGTTGAGGAAGGTCTGATTAAACGTGTGGTGGACGTTTTCACACTTTGACAGTTTATCAAGCAAACAATAAAAATAATCAATAAATGGGACGATAAAAACAAAATAGCTGCACCTGTTTATCTTAATGAGCTCTTGTTTCATTCACCACTGATGCCACATCATAAAACACGTGAACAATAAAAGCTGCGGCAGTGAGCACAAAGCTGTGGGCTGCAGTCTGACAACAGAATGAAAAGAAGGATAAATGCATAAATACAGGAGAGTTCAGATGGATCAACCAGAACCAGCTCTGGTCAAACCGGTGCTTCAGGTCGAAAAGCTGCTCTCCTGATGAACTGGAGATGTGCTGTTAAAGAAAGTCAGATCCTTTCTCTAATATATTGACCCATGCAGGATAATGAACTACCAAAAAAAAAGTGCAGAAGTACAGAGAGTGGCATAAAGGGCAGCGAGTCCATAGTTATGAATCCAGTTACATAATTCAGAATGATTTGTGTTGCAGCTCTGAAGGAGAAGCAAACCTCAGATGTCATTGAAGTGTTGAAAAAATGTCAAAGTGACCTCCAGTCAGTGTGTGCTGTGGTGCGTCCGCAACGTGTAGCGCCCCTAAATAAACCACACGTGCACGTTAAAGAGCCCAGACACGTGTTTGAACAATACACGCGTGTCTTCGGACGCTGGTGTCTTTAACCGTGTTGTAATTCAGTCTGGGTGCTCCGTTTTCACTTTACCAACTTTGGAGCGGTTTGAATTTTTAGAGCTGAAACAATTAAATCTTTTTCGACTGTTTTGAAATTCAGTATCACTTTTATTTTTTTTACACTTAAGCAAGAAATTCTTACTCTGGCTTGCTAAATGTAAAGATTTTCTTCTTTTCTTTGGTTTGTGTGAGCTGAAACTTCTGTGTGTGTTTGGACAGAATAAACAAAGTATTATAATATATCACGGCTCTCTGGTGTTTCAGAAATCTCCAGACAGTTTACGGCTTTTAATATTTTAATATTACTCAATAATAAAAAATGCCAATTAAAAGCAGCTCTGGTTACTTTGCTTGTCAAATATTTTCCAAGCTATAATGTTTAAGTTTTTAAAAATAATTTGTATTAACATTTGAAGTTCTGCTCCTAATGTTTAGCCGAACTCTCAGCTAGTTGTACAGCTGAACAAGCTAACGGGTGTCTTTGCTTGTGTAACTGTGAACTCCCCAGTTTGAAATTCGGTTGGTGCGTAGCTGCAACCACATAAATAATCTCTGCTGCTGCAGACCCTTTGGTCTCTCAGCCAAAACACACAAACAGCCTTCATGCTTCAAGCCGCCAACGATTTCAGCGACTTGTCTTTTGACAAAACACTTACCACATCAAAGTTTAAACCCAAACTCTTTAATAATACACACTATTGAGGTGACGCTCTCTCCTTCACCCTGCAGGCCCCTCGGCTAGCGGAGAAGTACTGCGTTTGCCACCTGGCCACCGGAGACATGCTGAGGGCCATGGTGGCTTCAGGCTCCGAGCTCGGCAAGAGGCTGAAGCAGACGATGGATTCTGGCAAACTGGTAACTTTCCCTCCTTCATTTCTCCTGATCCATGAGTGTATTTTTCTCTCTGTTGACTTTGCAGCTCTTCGTGCTCCATCTCTTATGTTGTATTTGTCTTCAGATGACATTTACAGTGCTAACAGATTTATCAGATCGCCACCCAGTGTCAGGTTTATGCCACATCTGCCCTAAATTAACAGCATTGTCAATTACCAAAATAATTTCTTATGTTTCTGTAATGGTTAATACACCAGTATGTAGAAGCTCGTTAACCGAAATTATATTTTTAATGTCTGTGAAGATTCTCAGTCGTCCAGGTCACGGTTATTCTCGTAGCTTAATCGTAGCAACTGGACTTGCTTGAGTTCCTTGAAGACATTCCACCTCTCATCCAAGAGGCTTCATCAGTTCTGACTGACTAGTTGAGAGTTCCAGATACTTACATCCTAAAGGAGCCGTTAACACTGAGTTTCAGTTTCAGTTGGGGTTTTGTTGCTCCTCCCCCTCGTTATGTGAGTCATTCGTACTCCCCCTGTCACAATGGGGTTCGTTAAGGTCTTTTGTGGCTCGGTGTGAATGTGGTTTCAATATTTTTAATGCCAAAATATAATTATTATGATTATTGTTATTCATGACTTTTCAAATTTACTGTTTCACAAAAAAAAGAAAAAATAGCAAAGCACATTATTATTTCTTGATTAAAATGTGAAATTATAGTTATTTACTTGCATTCCTGAACAGAAAAATGTAGTTTTAGTGGTTGGATGTAATGCTTGATTAACTTCTCAGAGAAGCCCAGTGAGTGGCTCCGATTTGGGTATTAAAAGGTGAATCCAAGAGCTCGGCCGTATGTGGACAAGAATCGGAACAAAAGCTCTGCATCAGGATAACTTGAGTCTCAATGTTATAAACAGTAAATATTGAAAAGATTTAGCGCCGCAGAGTCATCTATGAAAAACAATAATCACCAAAAACTAAACTTAGTCTGAGCTAAGTAATGAATCTGTGGCGTTTTATTCCAGCTTAACATTTGTCCCTAAATGAAGTCGTCTCGTCTGCAGCCAAAAACAATAACATGCTGTTTTCTGCACCTTTTACAACACTTCTTATCCGTCGCTGTGTGTTTTGTCCTGCGTTTCTGTGCAGTTTTTCCATGCGTGTCCTCGTGCAGCTGTTGCATAACCGTCTGTCTCGGCGCTCTTCAGCGTCTCCGCATGTGATCGCGTCCTCAGCGTGATTTCCTCCGAGCTTTTTGTGTCTGTGATTTTCCACCATCTGTGTTTGACTCTCGCTGTTTGCTCATATTCATGTGTGTCCGTGTCTATTTGCTGTCCTCGCACATTAATGACTCCATTTATTGTCACAGAGGAAATTTACTGTGTGTGGAAGAAACGGACATCTGTGTTCTGTGGTTCAGGTTTTGTTGCAGCGTGAATGCATGGATGAGATCTGTTTTGTTTTTCTGTTGCAGGTCAGTGATGAGATGGTCGTGGAGCTCATAGAGAAGAACCTCGACACGCCGCCCTGCAAGAACGGATTCCTGTTGGACGGATTCCCCCGAACAGTGAAACAAGCAGAGATGGTGAGGATCT
The DNA here is from genome assembly GCF_000690725.1 of Stegastes partitus. Classification (NCBI taxonomy): domain Eukaryota; kingdom Metazoa; phylum Chordata; class Actinopteri; family Pomacentridae; genus Stegastes; species Stegastes partitus. The sequence goes on along the minus strand of NW_007579675.1, from coordinate 101,013 downwards.
AATTTATTGGTGTCGCTTTTTGATGAAACCACCCTGAAGGGAATTCGTGCCGCAAAGTAGAGTTTAGCTTTACTTTTCTTGTTGTTTCTACAGTCTGGCTTATGCACACATTAAACAAACAAGATATGATAATAATTAATGAGCTGTAGACGTGTTGGCGGATGTGTTTTTGAGCTTTGGATCGAGTCGAGCTAGCTGTGTCCTTCTGTCTCCAGCTTTTATGCTAAGCTACGTACTCACTGTCGCTCCATACTTAAATGACAGAACCCCAAGCAGATCCTGGGACATTTTTACCCACTGTGGACTAATTTTTCACATCAATATAAAGTCCCACCTCTCTATAGAAACAGCATAACCGTGGCTAGGGGAAGAGAGAACATAGAAATGTCACTAGTGCAGTATGACAAAGTAAAAATGCCATAAATCATAAAAACATTAAAAACAAATTGAATTTTTTTGAAAAAACTGGAATCAAACTTTCCAACATTTCATACGTAGCAGAGACATTTTACAACTTACTTTAATAATGAACTTGTTTCCACATTTTCCGACATTCAGTCAAAACACCTTGAATTTCTGTCACGTGACTGTTAGTCGCAGCTGAGCTCAGAATTATTAGTTAGTTTTCTTTACATATTCTGGTGAAAGCTGTTTATTTTTTTGGTAGATTTTCGAATGAGACGTGTAGAATGATGAAATATCGCTGTTTTAAATTTAGATTTGAGTAATTCTCCTGCTGAAGCCAAAAGTTAAACGTGATTAGTTCAAGGATTGTTGGAAAGTTGAAAATCCGATGACTTTCCTTATTTTCAGAGCGTCTTACTCAGATCAGTGGTGTCATTTTGGTGATTTAAAAGCAAAAGCAAAACAGAAAACACACCATTCAAACGTGACGATGGGTTTTGGTGTTCACGAGCATTTTATCTTCTCTTCTCAGTGTCTTAAATTATGTGACTAATTGTGTTTCTCCAAATTTTGGTTTTCAGACTCGACGTTAAATTGACAGTGAAACCGTATCACTGTGTACTTTTGTCTTTTTAAATCTAAAAACAGATGTTTTTCTTTGCCTCAAGCTGAAGGCTTAATAGATTTTTTGTTCAGTATCATCCTACATATTTTCTCTCATAATTCTTTTCTTCTTGACATTCATGTCAGTAAAACTACTGTCATCTTTTGAAAATATATAAAAAAATTGGATCAGGTTTTAGGTATTTCAGTATTGTGAATAAAATGCCGTAGCTCTAAAGTATGATAAACAGGTTGTCCCTTTCAAAATGAACTTATTTTGCAGGTTTTAGAGGGTTTTAGGACTTTCAAAACCAACGGATGTCTTAGCTTTGTTTTCATTCACAATAACCATATTTTTAACCAAAAGAAAAAATCCAGATCAGAATCTTTTTCTTCTGACCTAATCTCAAAACAGATGATGTTTCTAGCAGAGCAAATGCCAGCAGATCAAAAAACAAGGAGATAATATATAATCAAATATACCTGAATTTGGTAAATTAAAATATAGACCAGCATCTAGTAATCTTTTTTGCTAAAGAAGCTGCATCATACGTCTGAGTTATTCTGCGTTTGTCTCCTCAGCTGGACGACTTGTTGGACAAGAGACGCGAGCAGCTCGACTCTGTGATCGAGTTCAGCGTCGACGACTCTCTGCTGGTTCGCAGGATCTGTGGCAGGTAGGAGCTGAGAGAGAGTTAAATATTCAGAATCAGAGGGAACCGTTGTGTTTCCCATTCAGGCAGCCAGTAAACGTGTTGGTTTTTGATCGGGCAGGTCGGTGCTTTCCCCCTTTTGACAGAGGAGCTCCTCATTCTGTCGCCGTGGTAAATCCACTCGGGCAGGTAGATTGATTCGTGTGGACAGAAGAGTCTGGCACAGTGAGATAATGTTGGAGGGAAGTGGAGCGTGAAAGCATGCGATTAATGGAGGAGGTGGCCTGAAGGGCTTTGAGCGTCCTGCAGAGGGAAGGTCGCAGAGTGAATCCTCAAAGAAGTCGCAGCGTTCGTCCCTGACGAAATGTGCTGAGTGTCCAAGCTGCTCGGTGTCGGCTTGGACTGTTAATAACCTGCTAAATGAATCTCTGAAGGTGCACAGAAGAAGCCACTCGAGTTCAGTCGTGGAACTGAAAGCAGCATCACGGTAACAGTTGGTCACATATATGTGGTAGAGAATTCACCCGCTGAATCGACGCAGCAACTTTCAGATCAGTGTTTTTGTTTTACAGGTAGCGGTTGTCAGCGAAAAGCTCTAAAAACAAAATGTGCCTGAAAATATCGGTCACACAGAGGTGCAGTAGGTTTAAAAACTCTGAACGCTCGTCAGAAATCGTTCAGATTTTTGTCTAAACATGAAAGTGATCAGAAATGTTGGAGGACACAAGAAGTTCTGGCATGTAAAGCGAAAAAGAGATGATTCAGATTCTGCTCTATTTCTGGGTCATCGCTTAGATTTCAAAATCGTGGCATGAGGCTTCTTTGAGGTGTTTCCGTCCATTAAAGCAGCATCCAGACTCATCAGACACTTGTTCAACTAAACCAACTTCAACCGCTGTTAGAAACGTGGTTGTTCTTCAAGTTTCCAGCAGAACTTTGCTCTCTGTCAGTAGCCCTGGTTGTGGAAAAAGATGGCGTCAGAACTAAGTGAAAGTTGCTTCAGGGCAGATTGTTATTCTGAGTAAACGGGGACTTCCTCAGCTTTCTCAATGTCCCATTGTGGCGAGACTGAATGGTTTTAAATGGAAACTGGATCAACCGTGTCCAAAGGTCGTGCAGCGACACGACAGCAGAAGATCTCACTTTGATTGCCGAGAGATAGAAAAAACATGCTGAGATAACACGAGTTATCAGGTTCGACCACACTTGTGTAGTCCATGTGGCTGCTGTCATTAATCCGCAGCAGTTTCTTTTTTTGCTCCTATCACATTTTACCTCACTGTTGGCTCATTGTTTGCTGCAGTTCAAAGTCCTGCACCTCGATGGAAACAGAACAACCATGAATAGAAGGAGAGAGAACTCTTCTTCTTCTCCTGTGCAGCATGATACAATTATAATGGCATAAACCAGAAAAAAAGTGGAATTTCTTAGATTATTTATTTAAGAAGAAGTTCAAACAACATGTATAACAGTTTTCCATGGTCTCAAAGTTGTTTCCTGGGCTGGAAAAAAATGTCTCTCTACATCAGGGGTGGGCAATCCTGGTCCTCGAGGGCCACAGACCTGCATGTTTTAGATGTTTCCCTCTGCCCAACACACCTGATTCAAATGATCAGCTCATCATCAAGCTCTGCAGAAGCCTGATAACGATCCTGATCATTTGAATCAGGTGTGTTGGAAGAGAAACAAGCAGGACTGTGGCCCTCGAGGACCAGAATTTCCCACCCCTGCTCTACATACTACTCATATTTTACTACTTGCATTTTAAATTAGTTTCCATCCTCGTGTCGTATCTACACAGCCTGCAGTTCAGCCGAAAAGTGCCTGAATTTCTGTCACTAGACTGTTGGTTGCAGCTGAGCCACAACTGGCTTCCTGGTTGCACTGAGGAGCGGAGAATTTTATATTTTTTTACATATTTTTAGGACTGCAAAGGATTCATCTTTGGTTTTTAAGTGAGACGTATTGAATAGACTGATTTTCTTTCAGCATCTGGTTTTGTAGCTCAGATTTGGTCCTTTTCCCAACAAAACCAACAGTTCCATTCGAGACCCTTAAAGCAGGTTTTCAGTACCAGTCCAAAGTACCTGCCTGCATCTTTTTTTTTTTTTCCCTCTCCTGAAAACGACACTAAAAGAGGTTCTACCGAGGTGGTTCTTGCTGTCAAAACATGCACAAATGTTTGGGTTGCAAGTTCCTGCAAGGAGGAAAACAGCGTCTTGTCTGGTTTCTTCTTCTGTACCTCTGACGGCGTCGATAAACGAGCACTGTCACGTTTTCAGAGTTTTGGCACAGACTCGTGAAGCATCTGTTCTCGTGACATGCTTCGTATTTATTGTATCATTAAATCTTAGTGATGTAATGATACTTGCTTTGAAAAAGATGGCAAAAAAGTAAAGTTAAAGGAAAGTAAGAAAAGTTAAAGCAATGTCTAAAGTTGTCTCCACAGCTTTTTTTCAGTAGACTGTATTTAAGAAATTTCATTGAACATTTAAGCCTCCATGAACTCTGACATACAAATGTGTCGTCGATCAGTCGTAACCTCTGACTTTGTGGGAGCAGAGACGGCTGCATTGTGTCATCCTGTTTTTATAACCTTCACTTGCATTGTGAAACATCTCCAGTAAATTACTCTGTGCCACTTTCAGTCTGACCTTATACTTGTTTATGTAAGTTGTTCGTGTTGAGGCCACAGAGAACTGAAAAGAAACTTCTAATTCTTCTGCTTTCTTGGTGCGTTTCCATCCCTCCAGACTTTCTTCCTCTGCAGTGCAGCGAATAATGATCTGCAGAGTAAATTAGCAACCATTTAACACAACATGCTGTGCTCTAGTTCGACGCTGACCCACAAGTTGTGTCTTTTCGGAGACCTTCATTCCGAACACTTGTTCAGAAAAATGCCTGTTGTGAAATCTTTCATTCTCCGGTGTAAGCGCTCTGCATTATCTGGACGGCACAGTTAGAAAATAACGCTGAATAGAAAACGCAGTTAGTTTACAGAGAGCCATCTTTCTGTCTGCGGGGGTCTTTTGTGAGGAGGAGGAGGCCGGCTGTGCCTTTTCAAACCCAAGTAGGACAAGGGCATCATGTGGGCTGTGAAAAGGACAGTTAAGTAGTTAGTGAGTCACTGTGGCTGTCAAACCCTCATCCGTCCTCCTCGGCTCTCACTCTGATTTCTTTTCCGTCCTTGTCCCGTCCTCTCGTTGCTCTCACCGTCTTCCCTCCTTCTCCCCAGACTAATCCATCAGCCGAGTGGACGCTCCTACCACGAGGAGTTCAACCCCCCCAAAGAGCCCATGAAGGATGACGTAAGTAGCTCCACCGTCAGCCCACTTACAAACCACTCCGGGCTAAACTGCCACCTACCTAAAATCACTGCCGGCCTGGAAATTTGTGACCAACAGTCGGCTTTAGACTGAGTGCTGTGATGCGGGCTGGATGTAAAGCGACGTTTAATCTTTGCTAAATACGTCACAAACCTCTGATTGCTCTTATTTCGTCCACATACATCACAAAGTAAAGCCCCTCTCAGACGTCCTCTATTTTCCATTAATCTGTAGGCATCTGAACCTGTTGGCTTCACGCCTGAATGGTCGCTTTTTTGTGAAAGTTGTATATATGTAATGTTTATATTTTGCTTTTAACACTCACATGTCTGACCTGTGTCCTGAAACCGTATTAAGCATGTAGATTTAACAATGAGCGTGGTTTCGGTGGTTTCTTTATAGACTCTCTCTGGTCTAATTCCTGTTTTTATCTTTGGTGCTAGAAGAGGTATCATGAGGAAAACAAGCAGCCACGTTAATGCTAAGCTGTGACAAGGCAACATACCTGAAAAGTTTAGCATCATAATAGTTTGGATCTTAAGAAATATGGATAATTATTTATATTTTTAATACAGATCAGGTGGAAAAAAGCTACACATAAATAGAAATAAAGAAAGGATAAAGCAATGATCTTACCTTGATATGCATTAAATAAAGTTAAACTTGGCGATGCATAGAAGGCGAAGCTGCCACATCTGTTCCTAGAAGCTCAATTATTAAGATATTATTGGCTGTTTATGAGCCAGGAAGGAAGCATGGTTAGGCTTGTTCACACAACCAAGCGTCAACAATCTATCAGACAATTTTCTTGTTGCTATTAAATAAGAGTTTATTGCTGTTGTTTAGTCGCCCAGGCTGAGTGTTCCCACGTTGAAGCTGCAGTGAAGCGAAAACAGAGTTCCAGGATTTTACACACAACAACCCTAAAGAAAAGATCCTCTCAGCTTGCACATTCTTCAAAATTGGTTTAAACACGTGTGGCTGAATTACCCCAAAATTACAACTCGCCATTGTGTAGTGTGGTTTTACTGTGTTTGAGCGAAGCTGTAGGTGAGCTGGTGTGCTCGAGCTGCAACCAGTGCACATTCCAGAGGAAACAATGGTCTAGAGCAGCGGTCTTCAACCTTTTTTGCACCACGGACCGGTTTTAAGCAAGAAATTTTTCTATGGACCGGTCAATACGCACATAACAAATAATAATTGGTTTTTTTTCTATTGAAAAGTTTCATAAATGAATAAAATTAATTTTTATTGCTTAGTATGTTTACTTTTTCTCCTGTCTCAGTATTAAGTCTCTCCCACTTTCCAAAGCAGCTCTCCTGAGATGTTTGTTTTTGACTGACGGCTTCGTTTAGCAGCCGGGAATAAAAACTGACAGTCAAGTGCAGGAAACGAGCACAAACGGAAGTGACGGGAAGATGAGCTAGTCATTTTTCAAAATAAAACACCCTGCAGACTTCGCTGGAAATAAAAATAAACCAATAAAACGTTTTTAGTCTATCTGTGCGGCCCGGTACCAAATGACCCACGGCCCGGTACCGGTCCGCGGCCCGGTGGTTGGGGACCGCTGGTCTAGAGTTCTATCTCAGCCATTTTAAGGCAGGAAGAGATTTGTTTGTTTTTTTTATGAAAAACTCTAAATGTGAAGAGTTCATGCGCAAAAACAGATCACTCCATTTTTGTAGATTTTCAGAAAACTTGTCTTTTTGTTGTTCGCTTGAGATAACATATAATTAATCAAACTGAAGCTGAGTGGATTTGACTCAGTAGAAATGACAAAAACAGAGATAACTTAAGTTTGATTGATATTGTCTCAGGTAGACGAAAAAGTGGATTTTCTGAAGGTTTGTGAAAATGGAATTATCTGTTTTTGCAAATGAACTCTAAATGTGTACCTGCATTACACAGAGATGAGATTTTAGGGGTCAGATTAATGGCTGCAGAATGACTTTATAATCTGACATGGCTGAGATGTGGTTTGTGCCGCTACAAGTCAATATTAGGTAGATGTTTACAATACTTCGGGTGTATTTTTTTCCATCCAAGAATCTTCAGTGGAGGATTGCTAGTTTACAGGGTGATGACAGAAGCTGCTGCATTTTAAAGATTGCTTCTGCTAATGTGCATAAAACAGAAGAGCAAAAGCCTCAGTTTGTCATCCCCCTGCTGAATTTGTAATGTTTCTGGTTGACTTTAGTTCAGCCAATGGCAGATTTGCTTTTTTGGTAGTTTAATCAGCACTTTGCAGTTACCGCAAATACACCTTTTGTTATTAGTCGCTGGGACAAGTAGAGACAAATGACTCAATCAAATCAATCACAAGTAGCCAACGATGTGTGAACGCCAACTGACGCATGCAAGCATCCCTGAGGTGAAGTTATTGTGGAGATAATAAGAGACGACATGTGTTTGTGCTCAGACGTGAAATTTGTAGTTTCCAAGAAGTGAAATGGGTTCGGTGTAAAACTAGCGTTAGGGTCGATGGTGCATACAAGGTAAAACAAACAACACAAAGTGATTTCAGAGGATTTGAGCGCAGACATGTTGATGACTAACAAAGAAAAAGTACCTTCTGGTGTTGGATGTTAATCTGTTTGGAAGTAAAGTTCAGCTACCCAGTGGATGGAAATATAATTGGGTGTTGACAGGAGGGAAATCACATCTGCTTTCATCTTTAAGTAGTTACACAAGTTTTTAAAAACTCATTAGTTCAAACCTAAATAATGTCAACGTAACATGTTCAGTCATGTTTCAAAGTTGCAGAAACTCTTTCAGGTTACGTCCACAGGAATACGTTTTCATTTTAAAACAACAACAGTCTCCATCCAGATGAGTGTTTGGTTATTTTCAGGTGCATATTAACGCATGTTTTACTGCAAAATAAAAGGAAAACTTCCAAGGAGGGGTTGGAAACCTTTGTATAGACACTATTTGACTTCACCAGTTTCACCATAAACTGTGGCCATGTCACTCAGGAAAGCCTGCAGATATGCAGACTCACAAATAATATACACAATAGCATCAAAAAGTCTCCATCAGAGCCAGGAAATGTGCCAAAAAGTCTGAATGCTAAATGACTGTGATTGGACGAGGACATAAAAGCCTTGATCGGGACATCCCTACTTTGTATGAATGTGGAACTTTCTAAGCTCCACTCGCAGTGACACACAATCGTCTGGCCTAGAAATGAAATTCTTTAAAGCTCTTTTTTTGGAAAAATAATAGAACAGATGGCTTTCAGAACCGCAACAAGTGACTTGTGAGAGAAGAAAAGCAGAGATGAGATCATTGCAACAGAAACTAAAGCCTGCTGACCTAACTTTAGTTATGAGTTGAATGAGTTCTCCTCTTTGTGAACCTCCTGGTGTTTCTTCTCCTCTTTTGTCTGCTCCCAGGTGACAGGTGAGCCGCTGATCCGTCGCAGTGACGACAACGAGACGACGCTGCGCTCCCGTCTGGACGCCTACCACCGGCAGACCTCCCCTCTGGTGAAGTACTACAGCGCCAGAGGCCTCCACACAGCCATCGACGCCGCCCAGAGCCCCAACGTCGTCTTCGCCTCCATCGTAGCTGCCTTCACCGCCGCCACGGAAATCCCCGCTCGTGCCACCGCCTGTAAAGACGAAGTGTTCTTCATTTAGTTTTTCTTCCTTTCCCTTCGAGTGGCTCTCTTTTTTTTCCCCCCTCAGTGGTGGAGATTATACAAGAGTTGATCGAGTGTCAGAGTGGCAACAACATGTAACTTGGTGAAGTGATAACGTGGGAGATGAGACTCTGTGTGCCATCAGGTCACTGTTGTAGCAACAGTAAGGATTCAAAATTTTGTTTCTCTTCATCCCCAAATCAGCCGTGAAAGAGAAGAACTGATTCATTAACGACATGCTGCTTCTGCTTCTGCTGCCTTTCACTGTAGACAAGTGAGATTCAAGGTTTTGACATTTAGCAGAGCAGAGTGCCGTGCACGTTTTTGTACTTGCTCGTCACCAGAAGGTGTTTGAAAATATTTGTTGCATATTGTTTGCCGTTGCTTGACAGGTTTGCTCTTGTTTAATCGATGACTTTTCCCTGATATTCTTTGTCAGTTTTTTCATATTCCTGTTTTTCTATCCAACTTTAAAAGGTGCAATCAAAAAGTTCAGAGACTGTACCCATAAAAGTCAAAAACCTCCATCCCTGTTGAAGTAGTCTGACTGTGCAGCTGTACTCTGCTCCTGCAACACCTCCCGGATGTCCTGGTATGTAAACATGTCAGGCACCATGAGCACTGAATCTCCTAAATTGTGTCAAAATTGGTGAACCTTTAACATGAATTTCCTTTTGGAGAAGAGGAAGACATGAGAAAGAGCCAAATCTAGCGAGTAAAGCTGATGGAGGACAACGAGACATAATCACCTCCCTGACACGTTGACAGTACAGTTACAGTTAAACCCTTGAAAGTTCTACCGTGGGGGACAAATTTCTGGTGTATGAGCACATGAATGTACAAGAAAACAACTTTGGTGCTCCTGACCCTTTCCTGGTCTTCTCTTGATGGTAGCTGCAGACCCACCTCCAGTCACCAGCGATGATCCTCTATTTCAATGTAGGATCGTTCTGCTGCTGGCTGACACACAATGTGATGTTCTTTGGAGAAATCACAAATGTGCACCTATAAGTGGTCACAAAAATGTGCGTACCACCATAATGTTGGTGGCGTAAACAGACACTCCTGGCACATGTTGTGTGAATGCGACAGTCTCTAAACTTTTTGGTCGTACCTTGTGCTTGACCCTCCTCCTACTTCCCTAAACCTCAAACCTGCTGATCGTTTTCGGTGGCCTTTGATACTCTCCTGAAAGAGAACCAAAGGGCCGAGTTTTTCCATAAGAAGCTGAAGAGGTCATTCTGATGGAAAAAGAACACAATGCTGAATAGTTACAGACAAAATGACTGGACTGATGAAGGCGAAATCCTGAATGTACAGTTTAATTCTTGACATTTGTGGATTACGTGACCATTTTAATCGAAGCCTTCAAACCGGAGCGAGCCTCACCAGTGGGGCATGGAGGACATGTGATGTATATATAACACGTTGTGAGAGGTTCATGCGTTCTCCAGCGTTCTAAAAACAGGAGGTTAGTTGCTGTTATTTTGCCGTACATCGCCTCCTGTGACGCACGGCTCGAGGAGGCAATTCAGCCACTTTAAAAACCCTCAGCGGCTGCCATTAGCATCAACATGTGTGTTTCTTCTGAGTCATAACTCAGTCAGGCTTGAGTACAGAGACATCATACGTGTGTTTTTATTTTATATTTAGCGTGACTTTCCAAGAAGTTAAGTGTCCCCGATGCCCTCTGGAAACCAGTGGGGGAAAAAAAACAACCTCCTGATAGCACAACAGTTACCTGAGAATGTTTTTTATGTTCCATGAAAAGTTGTGAGTTGCTCATTCAGCAGACTTTTAATGATGTCTGTTTGAAGGCATCAAAAGAAAGTTACAGCACACAGTATAACTCACTGTGTCCTCAATGGCGTCTTAGAGTGACCAACGGTAGTCGTATTTACATAACACTTTTTCTTAAGAGAGTTTATGCGCTTCATTGGTGATCTGACTTAGCAAACGTTTACCTCAAATGGTGGATCAGCTTTTTCCACTTCTTTCGTTGTTTTTGCATCCAGGCAGCATGAAACTTGTCCGATACCGCCTGAAATTCTTCTTCCTCTTGCATTTTAGCAGTTGGCAAACATCTGGTTTTGTTTCCAGCTTCTTTTACTGTCCGATTACTTTGCGTAACCGAGTTAATGGAAATGAGCCTATTTTGTTTTGTTTTTTTCCCTGTGACATTTTAAACGGCTCTCTTGAAATTTGCTTAACAGTTTATCTGGAAACGTGGCTACTGCTTAGAACAGACAGCACTTTGTGTTGCTCATAAGGAAATCTGTTTCCCACCACAGCAGCATGTTTTCAGTGGTGCTGTTGCTTAAATCTAGTTTAATAATCTGCTCCTGAACTCAAGTGACACCTTGGACATTTGAAACCCTGCACAGGTTGAAAGCTAGGCCAGTATTCGATTGATATGATTACCTGTTAAATCAACGTGCGCTTCACTGTGTTTCGCCGAAGTGGCAGAAACCTTACCGTCGAGCTGTGACGTCTGCTCAACCCCCGCCGGAGGTTTAGGTTACAGCATGTTGTTATTTTACTGCTGCAGCTGCGTGTGATTTCTTGTCGATGTGGAATTTTATTAGACCAAACGGTTTCTGAGGAATTCGATTTGCCAAATGAGTTTACGTGTCTGAATCTGCAGGAGGGAGCGCGGATGTGCCAGTCACACCGCATATTTGCACACAGTGGTGTACTGACGAGACAAGTCTCTCTAATTGTTGTTGTTTGTGTTAATTGATGCGTAACGAGGCGCTAACAGGTCAGATGTCGGCCATAGTGTGAAGGTGTTTTCGGTTGCTGAATTTGGCTGAGAAGAAACTTCACAAGTAATGGAAAAGGAGCAGCTAATGACTAATTGTTATTGATGTTTTTATCATAGTAATGTGAGTGTTAATGTGAAGGCTGTGTGTACGGAGTAATTTGTGGTAATTAAGCTACATTAATGCGAAACTCTGGATGATCTGCGACAGCTTTTCAGAGCTTTTTAGTGAGTTTCAGCTTATTCTTTAGTTGTCCAGCCTAAAAGTTAACTGTTATTCACTCTCTCAAGCCCCTTTCAGACCTTCTATCTGCTAAACCGATGACATCTGAATGTGTCTAAATGAGCTTTTGCTGTAAACATCGTGCCAGCAGCCTTACTCGATCGGAGCTATTAACATTTAAATATCACTTTCCAACACAGAAGAGGCGAAAACTGCATAGTGTCATGAATGTACAGACCAAAACAAGATTATGACGTACAGGCGTTTGGCGTTGGTGCATATTGTCGGCAGCAAGGCAGTCTATGAAGTGGTAAATGCTGTGATTTATTTATTTATTTATTCCACTTTAACAGAGTGATGAGGCAGCCATGTTTCCTATTCAATGTCTAAAAGGGTCCATATTGTGATTTTTCAGTGCAAAAGCTCTAAAAACCTGAAACACGCTTATCTGCTAAGAATAGACAAAGTGCGCAACTAGCAGTGGAGCGTTTGGCAGCTAAAGAGCCTGATATGTCTTTGAAATGTAGGAGGAGACCCAAAACAGAGCTGGAAGGGAGACTATTAGTGCTGCATTCCCCAGGTAGCATCATAATGAAGAATAACTGGTGGTTCTGTACATGAGCAACCGTCTGCAAATACGTTCACCATATGAACTTAAAGGATGACACTGTATGTCCGTGTTGTCTCAACCGATTCACCTTGTTTCTGCGGCCCTTAAGTGATGAAATAGGTCAGTTAATGCAGACTTTATGGAGCATACACAAGTTGTCACTGTGGTTATTTGAATCTGACTATTTTAAAAAAGAAAAAAAATGAAAAAGTAATATGTAAATTGTAATATGATTATGAAGTTCTGTTTTAGTTAAAATACGAAACACCTGGCAACCTGCAAGCACTTTTTTTTTTTTGCATCCAAACTGTCGACAGCAGTTTGTGAGGGCAATGATGGAGACTTTTTGATGCTATTATGCAATTTTTTTTTTTAAAGTCTGCATATCTGACATTCCCACCAGTTCATAGTGAAATGTGCACAAACAGGCATGGATTGTGTAGATAACTGTAGGTGATGGATGACATCCGGCTGCTTGCTGCGTTTGTAGACTTGTTTGTATTCTCAGTCCAGATTTTTGTGGCTTTCCCTTCCTTTCTGTAGTTTGACAAAATGTAGGGATGTCTTTATTGAGATTTCTTTTGTTTGTTTAGTTTTATTTTGTTTTTTTTCTTTTCCCTGAATCCGATCCCAGTCATTTCATACTTAGTATCTGTGAATACAAAGTCCCAATTTGGTACCATTTTTCTAGATAACATCCTCTTCATGTCCATTAAAGTTATTAAAATCAATCCAGTGTATATAGATGCTTGACAACGGGACGCACAGGCAGTACTTGGCTCCTAATGCCAGTTTAGGATACCGGTCGCACTTCTGTTTCCAACGGCGGTAGCGGGCGAATACTCGAATATCAAAATTGCTATCCGGATATCACCGCTGAATATTCAGATATTGGGGTCCAGACCTAGAGGTTAGGGTGTACTGTGGCTCCACAGGCTCCAAAGGATGGAGAAAACCTGTTTTCTCAAGGTGCTTGTCAGAAAATGTTGTCGATCAGCTGTAGTACCCGGTTGTTCCACCAGGTGGAGCCTCTTACTGTTTATTACTGTAGCGACGAGAGGAGGCGTCACTCAGACTACAGGTTCCATGTTAACAAACAGGAGAACACATTGTGAGGATTTAGCTAGCAATGGACACCATGACAAAGACTTTGGTGGCGTTTAATGACCTCCGACCAGATTTTATGTGTTTCCTGCTGATTACTGATTGAGGAACTTATTTAAATCTGCTGAGGTGGGCGTTGTCTGCCCATAATGTTCTGTAAATGTGGTTTCTTTTGAACATTTTCTGTGAATTTCCTAAAAAGTTGCACAAACGTTCACTTGAACTCAACAATGAGTTGATCAGAATTTGGTGGTGGAAGGTCACAGTGACTTCACAAAACACGCTTTTGTTCATAACGCTAGAATTTATGGTCTAAGTATGACAACATTTCACATAAATAGGTTAAAACAATGAAGTAATGATGTTGTATGTACAAACAAGCCAGAGAGAAATGAATGTAACCTGCAACAAAAGGTGGGATTTCTACTTTTAGGTCACTGTGCTAAATGAAGCTCAGAATCCAGGCGGAAAACAGTTTGTTCTTGAATGTTTTTAGCTTTTAGTTGTGTTTTGTTGAAGTTTGTGTTTTTGCGTCGATCTTCGGGGTCTCTCAGCGTCAGCGCTGACGTCTCAGCCTGTGTGAAGTAAAATGGATCAAAGAGGCGAGTTGAAGGATGTCGGTCACTCAAACCTTCAGAGAAAATACTTGTAGGAAATGTTTTCAGTTCAGGCTTTTGTTCCTGCAGGCTCCCAAAGGTGTCTTATTTTTTCTTTACCCGTTTTAGTTTCGTGGCGGGGTTTTCACATCACAGCACGCTATCGAGGGTGTGATCTGAAAAGGCAAAAAACGATCTAGGAAACAAAGAGCTGCCTGCACTCTGAATAGATGCATCCAAACAGAGCCATTTATTACCTTCTTTTTGTCGCCACTGCTTTCAGTTAAAGTTCCTGCTGTGTTTAGCTCCGAACACAGATTGCTGATTGATATTTTACTGTCTTTTATCCTTCTATAATCAGCGCAGCCTCCAGAATTTCCTTCGAAATCGAGCTTGTGGGGATTCGCCCTCGACTCGTCTGCTCCTCCTTGACCTATTAGCTTCCTCCTGCTCTGTATTCACCTGGCGTTTGTGTTCAGTGGAAACATCTTGCATGTCGACGGCGCTGCCTCTCCTTTCCCTTGAATACTGATGTGCTTTTATTCTCTCGGGGCTGTTATGATGAAAAACAATAGCAGATGTTCGGAAGTCCCAGGAGGCAGATTTCAGTCTCTTATTCAACGCGATGAGACAATTTCATGCTGAATTTGCCTTCATACTCTTCACTGTGCCTCCGTAACTTTGCATTTGTCACTTTTTGAAAGCTGTGAATGAACACATGTAGAGTTGAACCTGATTGTTTGTTTTGTTCGCCTCGGATGAACTTTCGACTGTGCACTTTAAACTGAATGCTGGAGACCTAATTGGGCTGTGAGATAAACAAGAGTGGGGGGATTTTATTTGACAGTTGCAGCATTTGAATGACCAAGAAAGTATTAATATTAGTCATGGCTTGTTGCATTTTTTCCGTAATTCACCTGAAACTTCTCTTTTCCCTTCTCCCGCTTTGTCTTGCAGCTGGTTGAATCCTGAGCTGCTCCATTCCCACCGAGGCGAAGGATTGGAGCTGGGAAAGAGCTTGGGGTGGGCGAACAAACGGAGGGCAGGGTTCAGACGTTTAAAGGGGGGGAATTCATTTCATGAGTTAAGGTTATTTTTTGCGGTGCTGTTGGGCTCTTACTTTGCAGCACATTTCTATGTCCTGTAGATTTTTTTTACAGGAACGAACAAAGCCATCTTTTTGTCCTCATGTTTCCCCTTCTAATAAACCGCTTGCTTTTCTACTATCGTCACATTTTGTGCTTTTTGTTTTTCATCCGACTCTTAAACTGTGAAATCTACAACGTTTGTAATTGAAAATGCATAAAAGACTGCAAGAAAGCAATGTGGTTTTCTGATTTAGGTAAACGTTTTACACTGCGAACGTGACTGAATAATGTTGCATCAACTTCATATTGTGTGTTGTTTAAACAGTTTAAGATAAAACTGTATTTGTTCAAAAAAAAAAGGGGCATAACATAAAAAAATGCAGTGCCTAAAAAGTAGAAAAGCAATGAGAGATATTACTAAAATACAGTAAGTAAGCTAGAACAGAAGAGTAAAAAGTAATGCACATATAATGAGGTATAAATGTCGCGCATAATAATGAAATATTGCACCTGAAAAATGAGATGAACATGAAATATTCCACATTATTTAGGACAATTTCTTCAAGACTTGATTTAAAACTAACTTTTACTTGTAAGGATTTCAAGTCCCCTCTACTTACATTATAGCAAAAATAAACAACTTTTGGTAATTAAATACATTTAAATCAAATAAAATGGATTTTTTTTCTAGTGTGTGATGCACCGTGAATGTTAATCTTGTGGTGTGATCAGAGAGAAGTTGATCTGTAAAGTTTCTCCTTCATTTTTTTTTATTATTTATTCTGCTATTTTTCAAACTCCTCCAGTGTGAGCTCAGGTTTACCCTTTCAAAATGTTATCTAACCGCTTGAAGCCTTTTCTTGTAAAAAAAAAAAATGTGACAAATGCAGAGATTTTGTTGATTTTATAGTGAAGTATCCCAATAAGAAGGATTGTTTTGGTTTTCAGGGTCTGTTTTGTGCTTTTATCGATAGGGACAGTGGAGACAGAGTAGGGACGTCGGTCGGCTAGAGGGATTCCTTAAACACCACAGGTTGGATTTGCTTTTGTCTTGGTGCAAAAGTGGTAAAAAAAAAAACAACAAAGGTGAGTTTTCTGGCCAGTAGGCAGTTAAATGTTCCTCATGTAAGACAGACTTGGTTGTGGTGTTTAATTAGTGGCTGCTATTAAAAAAAGTTATCTAATGAACGACAGAAAACCTGGATGAAGGCAGGTCTTTGTGCAAAATCTAATGAAGCTGCTGTCTACATGCTGCATGTGTAATAATGGACTTAATGGAACCTTTGAGACAACAGAAGCCCAACTGACCCAGTTTTGTTTCCCTCGAGCCCTCAGGCTGGTTAATATTGGCATATTTATAAGACCAAAATGAGCACATGACGTTCTAAAAGACAAGACTGAAGAAAAAGGAATAAAATACACGATTAAAAAAACAAGTAGTTTAAAAAGAAAAAAGTGATATTAACTGGTAAAGTCAATTTCTTTTGGTATAAAAATGTTCCTTATTTTGTAGGTTTATTTAACAGGAACATTAATAATCACTGGATGAACCAAGATGCTGATTTTCTTCTGTAGTAATAAAAGTGTCACTTAACTTAAAAATGAAGTAAACTTCAAGTATTGGTTCTGTCTGAGCTGTTTGGTGCATTAATAATAAATAAGTGATCCACACATTATAGTAGTCTACAGTGTGTATCTTTAACTTAAAATAACGTGGAGACAAAGAGAAAGTAGTTTGAGATCAACTTCAGTTTGACAATTTTGTCAACAAAAGCAACAACATGAATTAACCCATAAGTTTGCTTTGATCAGTACGGTGTATAACAACCTCCATCCTCAGACCCTTTGTTATTCCATTAAAAAAACTCAGCCGTCATCTTTCTTTAGCTGTAATTTGTGAGATTGCAGAAGCAGTTTGAACATGTCTGGACAAGCTGCAGCTTTACAGACGGATCTCAGCCTTCTAATTAGCTGATGTAGAGATGATTGCTCTTCCTCTGTGGATCTCAGCGGCTAAACCAACAAAGAGCAGCGCACGTTAAGAGAAAGCTGTCTGATGATTTATTTAACCGGCAAATAAATAAAAGAGTCCGGCTACTTGTTCTATCATCAGCTGCTGTTAAGGGTTTAAATCTGAGCTGTTCAAGTGTGTTTTTTTTCTCAAACTCTGAACCAGAAATCTACACTTTAATAACACAAAGACCTTCCAGTTTTATTTCCATCTGTATTCTGAAGTTTTTTTGTTTTTTGTTTTTTTCTGCAGAAAAGGTTGTTCATTCATCATTCACAGCCTGATTTATAGAACGTTTTATTCCTAAAATAATAGTGAAAGCAGTTTTTTTGTGTGTGTGACTATATTAGTAATTAAAATAACAATGTTGAACCTGGCTTTATTCAGGGTATGAAAATAATCATATTTATTTAGATAGTGTTCATCCATCCATTATCTATACACCGCTTAATCCTCACTAGGGTCGTGGGGGGCTGGAGTCTATCCCAGCTGACTCAGGGTGAAGGCAGGTTCACCTGGACAGGTAACCAGTCTATCACAGGGCTACACTTAGAGACAGACAACCAAGCACACTCACACTCACACCTACGGACAATTTAGAATCACCAATTGACCTCAACATGTTTTTGGACTGTGTGGGTATATATTACAGAAAGAAAGAAAAGATCCTGTTTAGCATTATTCTGTAAGTAGAGCTACGGTGATGTTGCATAGATTCTTATATGTGTAGAAAAATGTGATCTTAGCGATTACTATTATTATTGTTAAATGTACAAAATATTCACAACACACAGATTTGAATGCATTGAATGAAATATGACAGTTTTCTTTTTCTGGGAGTAGAAACACAATGTGATTGATACATATTCAATTATGTTGTCACCTAGAAGCTGAAGTTTAACATTTCCACATCCACTGGTGCAGAAAAGACTTAAAATAAAGTCTAAAGCTTCACCAGAATGAAGGAAAGTAAGAGTTTGACACTGAAAGAACAAATCAAAGGAAAGCTGCACTCACTGTTTTGATGCTAACACTCAACTGTGTCTGTGGTTCAGTGTGAAGCAGCTGCTGCATCCTGTAGAAAACACCTAAACTTCTGCAGAGGTCACTGAATCTGAGGGTTAAAACACCAAACCTCATCCTCAAATGTGAAGATGAGCTTTGCATAAGTGCTTGAGTGAGCTGTAAACTGAATATTTTGAAGCTCTGGTGTGTTATTTTCTCAGCAGATTCTATGAGCAGTGCAGGATTTATTGAGGGAAATAATTTGTGGTCATTTCTGAAATGTGGCCACAGGAAAGATGTTTTAGAAGCTCGCCATCCCGCCCGCCTAATTTGCTGTTATCATAACAACTTCCTGGAAGCTTCTACAGAAAAACATTTCCTGCTTTACATCGTGGGAAGAAAAAAAAAACAAAACAGCCAAACTGATAAGATTAAAATGTGTGATTGCATTTAAATGGGCTAGTTTCAGGGTTCCGGCTTGTTTGTGCTGCGTCAAGACAAAACGTCTTTAAAACAGTTCAACCACCTCATGTTTAGTTTCTCTGAGCGGTAAGCTGAATATTATTACAGAAGGTTCAACCTGGATGTCCCCCTTAACATACACTTTCCCCTTATGTTTTCCCTTAAACACCTTTCACATTAAAATTCAAGATTTTGATTCACAGCAGGAAGTTTTTGAGGTAAATTGTGAACCTTTACTCACCTGCTGTTTCTTTGATTTGCATATTTTTGTGATATTTACACGTTACAGTAAATACATATAGTGCACTTCTTTAATTTATCCTTTTGTTTTATTGTTTTTAAGTGCAAACAACTCAGCTCAAATGCATCGACCTTGTTCTACCAACTTCTAATGTTGCTGTTAAAGTAGATTAAATAACATACAGATTGCTTAAATTTATCATCAGCCAGACAGAGTCGTCATCAGAACAGACAATATATATTCATGCATCAAGATATGTTGTAATACAAAACATTACTTCAGTCGGATTGTCATTGTCCAATTTGAGAAAATGCAGTTTGGAATGCAAAGCTTGCAGGCTTTTCAATAATCTGCAGCATTAGTGCATTCTTGTTATGTTATTTTATGTTATTATTGAGCAGATTGCAAATTAAATCACAATAATTTAGGAGTAGGTCAGCGCTGTTGATGGATTCAGAGTGACCTGCTTGGGTCTGCTGTCCCAGTTTTATTCTGTTACATGTTGCTTCTGTTTAGAGGACGAGACTCAGCCGTCCACCTGCACATAACAGATATGGGACTCTTGTTTGGGGACAACAGTGTTTGTGTTTTGGACAGACAAGACAGATGGTTCTAGAGTAGATTCAAGTAAGATATCTCTGTTTCCTGGAACAGCCAACAGAGGAGGAGATGTGCAACAACAATGATCAGCTACTTATAATGGAGTCTTGAGTTCCTTACAGGAGTCTCCATGTTCTCCCCGTGCAGCGTGGGTTCTCTCTGGGTTCTCCAGCTTCCTCCCACACAGTCCAAAAACATGTTGAGGTTAATTGGTGATTCTAAATTGTCCGTAGGTGTGAATGTGAGTGTGCTTGGTTGTCTGTCTCTAAGTGTAGCCCTGTGATAGACTGGTTACCTGTCCAGGGTGTCCCCTGCCTTCACCCTAAGTCAGCTGGATAGACTCCAGCCCCCCATGACCCTAGTGAGGATTAAGCGGTGTATAGATGATGGATGGATGGAGATCCTAACACAGAAAGCTTAATCATTAAAAGGTCCCATACATTGAATATCCTTTTTTATTGTGTTTTGTAGTTGTCAGAAATTTGTTAAATACAAGATATGAAGATGTGAAGATGTTCAACTAGCTGGCCTTTACAAGAGAGTTAGAATTCAACCCAGGTGCGATGTGACACCTGAATAACCAGTAGTTATCCAGCTGAAACGGCTCCAGAACAACAAGAAGTCATTGGTTTTCAGAGCTAAATGGCCCATTTAGAACAGTCTTAAACCAGGAGTTCATCAGTCATGGAACACGACTTATCAGGTACTTATAATGCAGTCCTGAGATCCTTACCCAGAAAGTTCAACCATTCAAAAGTCCCATATGGTGAATAGCCCACCGACAACTAGATAGCTGCCCAGCTTAACAAGCGAGTACAGATTTGACCCAGGTGTTATGTAACACCTAAATAACCAAGAGTATTCCAACTCAGATGGTTCAGGACCACCTGCAGCTTATTGGTTGTCCCTTAACCCTAAGATTGCACAACAATGGAGCAGGGGGTCCAGACACCATTTATCAGGTACTAGTAATGCAGTCCTGAGACCCTTACCCAGACAGTTTTTCCACCATTGACACACTGAGTCATCCCTGAAAAACCTTCTTAGATGAGAGATGAAACGTCCTCAAGCACCAAAGACAGAAGTCTGGGTGGCTTCTACTGAAGGAATTGTGATTACTTGATGACTTTATAGCTGTTATAGTCTCATTAGCAGCTACAATGTGCAGCTTTCTCTTAGTGATGAACCCAAATAACAGCTCATGTTGGTTTTGGTCATGACTTGCAATTGAGCTGCAACTGACCGGAGAATTAGTGCATCAGTTGTTTTTTATGTATCGTGTGTTAGAACGCTGTGCAGCCTGATAGAAATGATCAGGACTGTTTAAAATAATATTGGAACTGCATTTTCTCAGCCAATTGAGACACTTTTAATGGTTTGATTCAAGATTCAAGACTTTTATTTGTCACAGACACAAATATACACAGTGAAATGTGTTTAGCACCTGTTCCAGACCCAAACTATAATAATAATCATAATAATAAAGACATAGATACTTTATTTGATAGATAGATAGATAGATAGATAGATAGATAGATAGATAGATAGATAGATAGATAGATAGATAGATAGATAGATAGATAGAAAAATAATAATAATAACAATAATAATTGTTGACAGTTAAAATGAATCATGAACGTCTCTACCACGATGTGTCAGTATTTTTTTGTTTTGTTTTGTTTTGTTTATTATTTTGTTTGTAACCTGTTTATGTAACTTCCAGCCGGAAACACCCTGTCGGTCACATAACTTCACCGCGGCCCCAATACTTCTGTGTTTTGTAAATGTCGGAGCACCTGTCCTGCTTCTGTGTCCGGTAAACACCGGCGGTGAACCGGCTCGTGCGGGGAGGGGTTTCCGTGTCTGACGTCACCGGCAGGGCTTTCCTCCATGACGTCAGAGGGCGGCAGCCAGAGAGCGCGAGGCGACGCGGAGCGCGCTGCGGAGATTATCCAGAGTTTGGCCGCTGCGCTGCCGGTGCGCACTGACGACCAGAGGCCGCCGTCACCTGCCAGCACCCACCGCCGAGCCCCGCACAGGAGCGAGGCGGACACGGCCACGGAGGCAGCGCCGCGGACACCCACGCAGCTTCCAGAAAAGAGCGAGGAGCCGCGGGGAGGCGCCTGGACAGCAGCCGGAGCGGCCGCCGCATCGCTCCCCAGCCTCTCCTGTGGAGGAGACCCGGAGCTGAGCGGGTGAGTGGCCGCTGGTGAACCCTCTGCTGCGTGTTTGTCAGGGTGTCAGGGGTGGAAACGTCTTAAATAGCCTGGATGACACTTAAAACAAAGGCTGGGTGGATGTATTTACCTCCAACATGACTGCTTTCTGTATTCACTAATTTTCAGCTGAAAGAAAACCTCTGAAATGATCATGACAGAGGGGAAAAATCTCAACATGCATTGTGAGGAAACGGCTTCACTGGAAATAAACTGTAAAATGCCTCCAGCTTCCCTGTCCAAGTCATCCAGGCTGTGTGAGAGTTAAAACACATTGCTGTCTGCTCTGCCACTCCCCGGTCACTGTCTGCTCTGAGGACATGCTGTATTTTCCAAGAAAAAAAAATACATTAAACATGAACCTAGAAAGAAAGCTGGCAGCAGAACTGTGGACAGAAGAGATGTTAGGATGGAAGAGGAGCCACTGATCCACACTGACACTGCACCGTGGAACAGAAATATTTTGCTTTTACTTCTGTTTGAGGACAGATTTTGAGATCATGTGGCCTTGGAGGAGACAAAATATAAGTTTTATGTCCATAAAAATGCATGAATTTTTTTAATTTGTGGTGTTATTGGTGAAACACTCAAACTGAAAGCTGCCCGAGCAGATAAAGATCATCCAGAACTAGTTTAGGCTGTAGGTTTTGTCAATAAAAATCAGATGGAGGTTGAAATGTACCTCAACAGAGCTCCACTGTGATGTGTGTGAATATAATAAGCTGCTGTGCTGTCATGTTATTCTACAGATCCTTGTAAATAATGTTTAAAGTCTTACAGAAAAGCTCTTTAATCACCATGTAGGATTCAGTGAGTGACGTCTGAAGCTGTAGATTTGTTCAGATTTAACACATAGCAGGTGTGTGTGGTTTTTTTTTCTTTTTTACCGACCAGCTGGATGTGATTGGACATGATGAGACGCACAGAGAATCAGGAAGAAGGTTTTGACTGTTGAAAAATGAAATATATCAGGACACAGTGTACAGTCAACCTCACCCATCTGACTTCCTTTATTTAGACAAACAGGGATGCACTACTTCTACTTTTTCTATTAAGATTTGATAGTGACACGAGCTCGATTGATAAATTTACACGGCCGGTGTCTTTTTTAAAATATATTTCTTCATGCAAGACGTTAAATGCCATTCTCTGCCTTGACAAAACATAATAATCTATAAAAAAATAAGGAAAATTAAGCAAGTAAGTCCTTAACAAGGGGATTTTTTTGTTTTTTGTGAATATATTAGAAGAATTTTGTCAATAAACCAAATGAAGTGCCCAATGATCAGCTCATACGATGTAAAATTATAGAAATCTGAGGGAAAAAAATGCAGTATGAAATGCCAACGATGCAGTTGGGTTAATCTAGAAACAGGAGTTGTCGAATAATTTTTCAGACCAAGAGACTCAAGAACACAACAGCTGAACAACTACCATCATATGTTGTAGTAATTTAACATAGATTAGTATCAGAATACGTCAGTCAGACTGATCTCCATGTAAAAACTGTAGGACTGAGTTAGCATACAGTTTATTGGAGCAGCAAACTAACAAGTTTTATCCTTTTTTGTAACAATTATAGCTAAAATATGCTGTTTGCAATTGTTGTTAAATCAAATTTGGTTTCTAGCACTGAATTGAGTACTATTTTTTGGACTCCAGAGCTTTGGTAGCCTCAGCAGAACTGTACGTTTTAACAGTACACTTAAGAATGACAGAATGTATTTTGCAGTTCGCCTTTATTGATAGCCCACATTTAAGGGGAAAAAAGGAATATTTTAATGCTGAAACTGAAATCCTACACAACAAATACATATCCGAATAGTTGAATATTTGGTGGTAACCCTGTTGATTTCTTGAAATCCTGTCCTGACCCCGACTTTGGCAGCAGCTGCTCTATAAACAGTATCGCCTGTTTAACATGGTTTGTCCAACAGAGGGCGCTGACAACTTCATTCTTCTTCTGTAAAATGCTCCGCCTACTTTGTATCTTTGCCACAATTTTTCAATATCGAAATGTAAGTGTTTTCAATCAAATCAGCTTATTTTTTACGCTTTTAAATTTAAATATCCGTATTGGCTTTACAGTTGCCACTGATATTGATTTGCTATCCAACACTAGTTATGTGTTTCAGTGTGGGTCGACCAATATGTTTTTTTAGGGCTGATACCAATTATTAGCGGTCAAGAAGGCTGATAACTGATATGTGGACCTGATATACATTTGCAGGAAAAATGTCAATCGTGGTGTCAAAACTAAAGCTAAAAAACCAACAAAAAGCTGATTGCGAAGGTTTATTTATTTATTTTCTTAAAGAGCTTTTCAGCATTTATCCTTCAATGCTGATTGGCTGTTACTCGCAACCTGTAACCAATCAGATTGTACTGTGGGCGTGACATCGCTTGAGATCACAAATAGACTAATAGAGGACGCATTGTTGAATTATTTTCGGTCATTAGGAATCGGTTAAAAAATAATACTGATGATCAACAAAAAATCTGTAATGTTAATAGAGCAGGAGCAGCAATATGTTTTTCAAAAATTTCACCTAATTTAATTCTATTGTTCTAGTCGGTTAATAAAGTCGCGCTGTTGTAGTTTTACGGATCGATTCGTCCAATCTGCTCGATGCTCGATGTGTTCGATAAGGTCAGTGTTGCCTCCTGTATAATGTACCACACTAGAAATACAGTTTTCAAAATGTTCAGGGTAAAGAATTGTACTAAATTAACCTTGAACCCTGAATATCTTGGTTTACGCCTGGTTCTCTTTAAAATATTTGCTTACCGAACCAGATTTCAGGGCAGATGCTGAGAATACGTATCGCTCTATATCTATTTTATCCTTCATAAGAACCATAGAGAAGCAAATTAATGTTAATGAAAGCAGGTTTACGGTCATTCTATCTCAAATTATCAAATTTTGAGAACATTTCTTTCTCTTTCGACGATCTTTTGATTTTCTTGAAATGTTTAAAGCATAAAATATGGATATTTAGGAAGATATCTGAAATTTTTTGATTGATATTTCAAATACTTTCAAATTATCAGAGGCTGTTTGTTAAAAATCTGAGGCCATGTTTCAATGGTGATATCTGAGGAACTGTTAAAGATAAAAGCCTGAGATCACATCATTGATTCAGAATCTGTAATATTGATCCAGTCGCTCAAACAGTCTCTGATTATGAATGAGTTGAAATATAAAGACTGTAGCATTTACTCCTGAATTTTGTGTTCTTTTACATAAATAGTCACATTTACACCACGAGTTGATGCTAAAAAGAAACAAATGAATGCCTGGACAGATATTAAGTGTTTGATGCTCAGAATTTTCCTTCTTAGTGAGTCATCCATATGTTCAAATTAAATCTACATCCAAAGAAGCATCTCAGCAAAGGTTGTTTCAGGATAGATGCAGCTCTGTGGACTGTCGATTACAACACGACATCACGATTGTGTCGAATGGTCTTGAGATGACAAGATAATTTCTGTGATTTAGGAGCTTCTGCTGCAAAAGACGGATGATGTGTCATTATGATTTTATTAGAAAGTGACCAGGCTGCATCGCAAAAACAACAGCATGAGAGTTGGACGATGTCGTTCTCTTAGTGTGCGTTTGGAGTCACATGTTTTAGACCATTACCTCATCCGGAGGAGGTTTACGTTCCCGTGTCATTACGAGTCTCGGGTTACTGACAATAGCCGGGAATTACACGCTCAGTTGTCAGATGTACTTGCATTGTGCTGCTGTTTCCTCCCAGAAACCTGAACGCACGTCGTTCCCTTTACTACTGTTACCGCCGCCGTGCTCGGTTTGTGTGTTCGGTGGAGGTGTGGTGGAGCTCAGAGGTTTTGCTCTTTGCGCCTGCAGGCCCGACATTAAACATTCAGCAACTCAGCGGCGCTTCTCCTGAACGCTCCTCTAATTATAGCAGCTCCCAGCCTGGTTCTCTACCTCCACCTTCCTCTGGACTCTCCGTGTACTTTATATCTGCATGTGTGTGGGAGAGAGGTGTTAATGAGAATCAGTGGGAGAGAGAGAGAGAGAGAGAGAACTGAAACTCTCCATTTGTGTACCCATCTGCCTCCTACTGCATGCATCCCTTACCAATATAATGTTTACATTTTTCCAGATATATAGACAGACAGACAGCTCTATTAGTCATGAAGAGCCAGTTTGTGGTTATTTTATTGAGAATCAGCGCTCCCTCCTTAGTCATTTCTTATAAATTGCTCGTGTTACTCATCACTAGAGCTGGTTACCGAACCTCAAGACTTTCTGAGCGTTGACTAAAATACAAACTAGAGCTGAAAACAATCAGTCACAAATCTAATCCAAAGATATTTTGAAAATGTCCAGATAAAAGTGCAAAAATATCCTCAGTTCCAGCTTCTGAAATGTCTTCACATCATGATGCTGCCACC